>NC_080394.1:34349084-34649084 GCF_028751815.1 Salvia miltiorrhiza | reverse complement strand
ATATGTGTAATGATCCCACACTTCAAGTTGGAACAAGCCCATCAACTTGAATAATATTCACCATTTGGCCCAATGTAGATTGGTCTTGGACTTGGGCTTTAATTTGAGCAACTAAAACTAACATGGACTCCTTTATTTGTTGTGTAGTTGGCCCCTTTTTTTTATTAACTCAATAACCTGACTTGTAGTCGATAAGCTGCCCGGCACTGCTCACATCAACAATTATTCATGGTGACATGATTTTTTTTAAAAAATATATTTCTTAATTAAAATGACATCATTTAAAAAAAATTAAATAAAATTACTTGGATCATTTATTATATACTCGACACTGTATGCCTTGATGATAAGCAGCTTTGCAAAACTTCTTAAGGCATAGCCGCCCTACAATGTCCGCAATATTCAGATACTCGTCAAAAGTATCCACATAAACACACATGTGGCTAGTTGCCGCATAGCCACCGTGCATTTCTGCAACGGACTGAGCGACACCCGGCCCGTAGCATCTCGCTCCATGCGGAAGTAAGCATCCACCCCTTGCACACCATCAACGATGCACAAAAATAACTCCTTCTGCATCAGAAAACGACGTCTGAAAAATATTGGGCCATACACTGGGTCGTCGTTAATCTTGTAGAAGTCGTTGATGGGCGGCCTCATGATCACGATATACAAAGCCCTTGTTGGAGATAACTCTTTGGGGTGCTTGGTTTGTGAAAAATTCTTCGACAATTTCTTGTTATTTTTTTTCATTTCCCCATCGAATGAAGAAGCAGAGATCAATGAAGCCATTTTGAGAGAGGGAAGAAAAATTGATGAAAGAATAGAAGAGAAATGAAGAAGCATATGTAGAGAAAGTGTGAAGATTAAATAGAAGAGAAAAAAAAAATCGATCAAAGGAGTCATTTCATACGTACTGTTGCCTTTTTTCAAATTTAAAATCTTATTTTTTGGTTTAATAGGCGAGTGTAATACACATCTTTTTTAAAGGAGAACAAACTCGACTCGTCCAATCGAGTCAAGCGACACTGCATTGATTGACTCATCCACTCGGGTGACTCGAGTTATCTAATGTGGATGATTTTATTACTTTTATTTGGTATTTTAATAGCAGTATAAACTCAACTCTATTGTATAATAATTATAAATTTTCCAAAAATCAACTTCATACTTCCTCCGTCCACCAATTCAAGGCCTACTTACCTTTCTAGTTCGTTCACCAACTCAAGGCCTATCTATTTTTAGTAACTTTTTATTAATTTTTTAATTGTGGGTCCCAATAAACAATATACTTTTTCTACACTCAACTAATAAACAATACATTTTGTGGGTCCATTTTTCCACTCAACTAATAAATATTACACTTTGTGGGTCCCTTTCTCCACTCAACTAATAAAAATACATTTTTCTCTTAAAACTCGTGTTTTGCCTCCTAAGCCTTGAATTAGTGGACGGAGGGAGTACATTTCACTCAATAAAAAAAACATTTTTATATTTCCTAATATTGAATTATCTTTTTTTAACATAATCATATCATATATATTTAGAAGTTCTTTCTTGATAGTTGATAGTATTTAATTATAATTAATTCCAATTAACATAGAATAAATTATATATTTTAAAGTATATTTTGATTGTTAAAGTCTGAAAGAATAATTAATTATTAATTTATTAAAAAGCTTGTTGAATAATGAATCATGATTGATGATAAATGATGAGACCGAAGTGTAGGGTGTGTTTGCTTTTTATCCCTCTAAATGAAGGGATAACAAAAATTTATGTCTTTAAATATCTCATTTTATATCTCACATTTTACACAAAAGAGAAGTTCTCCATTTTTCCTTCCTTATTTTTACTGTGAAAATAAGGAAGGAAAAATGGAGAACTTCTCATTTGTGTAAAATGTGGGATAAGAAATGAGACATTTAAAGTCATAAATTTTGATTATCCCTCATTTTCCCTATATGGGATCCTCTGTCCCAAAATATAGTGTGTACCACATGTACCACTCTTCATTTCTTTATATTTTAAAATTATTTTTTATTCAATTTTAATTTATTATGCTTTTATATAATATAAAGATAATTAACAAGGGTTCACTCATCCATTTAGGGTTTATAATTATTTTTTATTTATTTATTTGAATTAATAATAGATTATTGGGGCGGAATTTAAAGTACCCACTTTGGTTAGTTATCTTACAAAATTACCCACTCATATAAGATGTCTTATAAAACTACACACTTTGCAATTGATGGTGATAGGTTTGCATCGTTTTCCGTAAAAGTTCTTACACTTTTCTTACACAAGTACAGTTGTGTAAGAAAATGTGTAAGAGAGGTAGTTAAATATGACTCTAAATCTGAGGAAATGACATTATTTGCTAACTTACGTCATTATTTGTAACCCTAAAATGCCTTAAGTTCGAAAAAATAAGGACAGATTTTCATGTTATTAAACATCTATAAGAAAGTTGAAAAAAAATTAAATGAAGCGTATTATGAAACAAGTTTTTTTTTTTGAAGCTAATACAACAATTACCCGCCTGTTAATCGTAGCCGTTAACAGTAGCCGGTTGGAAATGGATCCCGGCGGCTACTGTGACCGGCTAGGATTAACAGGCGGGTAAATACTTCATTAGCTTTAAAAAAACTTCTAGTTTCATAAAACTCTTGATTTTAAATTTTTAAACAGACCTAATTTTTATTATTATTATAAACTTAAAGGGTGATTGGACAATTCACGGGTACAATGCAGCTTTTTAGGGTGGGAATCTCTTTGCAGTAAATTCACGAGAAGGAGATTGACAAAATAAACTCAATAAGTCTAAATTTATTTAGTTTATTTGATTGTATATGAATTAATATTGTAACACATAAAATAATAGCAAATGGTGGATAAAAAAAATTACAAAATCATATATTATGAATCAATGAAACATAATACACCTTACCACCAAGTACCCGCCAGAAATATGTAGCCGGCTGCCGTAGCCGTGGGTAAGAAATTACTCACGGCTATAGCGGACGGCTACTCATTACTGGCGGGTAAGTTATTAAATGTTTTTAAATTTTTCATATCATTTTATATAATATTCATATTTTTTTACCCTTAATTTACTACTATTTCTTCTATTTATACACGAAACCTATTTTTTTTTAATTATAAGCTTAAAGGGTGATTGGACAATTCATATGGCTACAATGCAGCTTTATAGGGTGGGAATCTCTTTGCAGTAAATTCACAAGAAGGAGATTGACAAAATAAACTCAATAAGTCTAAATTTATTTAGTTTATTTGATTGAATATGAATTAATATTGTAACACATAAAATAATAGCAAATGGTGGATAAAAAAAATTACAAAATCATATATTATGAATCAATGAAACATAATACACCTTACCACCAAGTACCCGCCAGAAATATGTAGCCGGCTGCCATAGCCGTGGGTAAGAAACTACTCACGGCTACAGCGGACGGCTACTAAGTACTGGCGGGTAAGTTATTAAATGTTTTTAAAATAATTTTTCATATCATTTTATATAATATTCGTATTTTTTACCATTAATTTACTACTATTTCTTCTATTTATACACGAAAACCTATTTTTTTTTAATTATAAGCTTAAAGGGCGATTGGACAATACATATTTGCACGATCGACGTGTGTGACCAGACCCGCCACAGAGACCACACGTTTTGGGTGCTCGTTTCTTGCTACTAGTTGATGCCTCCGCTGTTGATGTGTTTTGAGTCGGCCTTTCACCTGCGGATCGAACTCGAGTTTCCTTTGGACGACCAGCTTGTCGCCGAGAGAGATTTGGTAAAACAAGCTGAGATGCAATTTGGAAAGGAATATTCCAATTCTCTATGGGAGGCAAGTGGTTAACGTCACGAGAGTATGTGTCAACTAGTGAACTGCTCCAGTAGTAAGAGTGCACGTAATCCTCCACTGACTCGTTCGCCTCACTGCAAAAAAAAACGATTATACATATTGATCATTTAATAATGGTAATTGAGGTCATGAATAGAAATGACATACGTAATGGCTGCAATCGCATGAGAACACGGCATCTGGTCCAGGTCGAATTCGTTGCATTCACAGCTCTGCTTTTGAAGGTCAACCATATAATGGCGACCACTAGCACGAACCCTGTATTTTCTCTCGGTGGTCCTCTTGGCTGTGTAACGATGACTTTTTACAAGTTCTGCACTGAGCTTCTGTTTTGCCTCCGGAGTCAGATTTTCATCGCTCTCTTGTGCGGCCGCAAACCTGTCGTTGAACCACTGTTCGATAACTAATCTGACTGCCTCCAACATCGAGCAAATGGGAAGACGCCTGGCCCACAACAAACGTGCATTAAAACTCTCGGCGGCATTGGATGTAAGGAAACTGTAACGGGACACAGGACATTGTGATCGTGCCCACTTCTCCGGTCCTACGCGCAATAACTTCTCGTACGCCTTTGGCTTCAGAACAGCCATGGCTGACATTGCACGCGTGTAATCTGATTGCTCGTAGGCGTATGCAGTATGGCGGAAAAGCTCAGCAACACCGGGCCCGCAACCCTTGATCTTGTTCAACAAGTGGTAGTAGCAAATACCGTGAGTAGCATTTGAAAACTCGCTCTTCACAGCATTAGCGATGGAGACATGCGCATCACATACAATAAGTAAGTTATCGGGCTCGCCGCAAGCACCTCTCAGATGTGACATAAACCACTTCCACGACTCATCATTCTCGATCGGACCGACACCGATCGCCAAGGGAAAAACTGTCTCGTTTCCGTCTTTTGTCACGGCGACAAACAAAATGCCACTATTTTTTCCCTTCAGGTGTGTGCCGTCAACCACAATCACTGGTCGAAGGTGAAAGTAGAAAGGTGAGATGGAAGCCGCAAGAGCAACAAACAAATGTTTGAACCGGCAGTCTATGTCTACTTCCAAACCAATCAAGGTGTCAGGATTCGCTTCCTTCAGGGCATACAGATATCTTGGGAGCAGGAGGAACGAATCATCAACTCGACCGTATATCATCTCCATCCCGAGATTTCTTGCACGCAGCGCGACATCATATTTGATTTTGATGCCGAAATCGCGTACTAACTCAGCCATGATGGATTTCGGCTTAATGACCTCTCCATCATCGCGTATTCTGTTTGCCACAAACGCTGCAACCACCTTCGAGTGCGCCTTGATTTTTTTAATTAGCTGTGCGCAAGTCCCCTTCGCATGAATGCTCTTTCAACTTATGCACTCTCCACATCCCTCGGCCGTGACTAGACGCACGAAGATCGAAATTGCAGTTGTCAGAGTGCTTGCACGAGAAATAGACTCGTCCCGGATCTGAACGGACAACTTTTGTCTCAGTGCCTCGCTTCATGTTCCACAAACCAACAGCAATGATCAGGTCGTCTTTGCTGTTGTAAAAAGAATTCTTCTGCAGATCATCAACTCTAGAAGGGTCACTCTCGCGAGCAACCAGCGAAGCCGAGGCGTCCACTGGAATCAAGGGAACTAACCAATTAGTTAGATCACCGGTCTCGACTGTCGGATCTCCGTCACGTGTTGTACTTTGTCGGATCCAATCTGCTCGCTCGGTCTCCGTGAAATTGATTAGATCGTTGTCTAATAAATCCCTAGAGGCATCAGAAGCAGTGCCCACCTCGAGCGCAGGGTCAAATTCTTCGTCATCTTCCTCAGAATCATCATCGTCTCCTGATGCAACCGAGGCTTCAGCTTCGTGCTCAGGTTCATCATCTGTCCGCACATTGTTCAATCTCCCACATACTTCATTAAGCCTTTCGGTTTGATTCCATGCAGATTCGTCTAGCGGTTGTCCATCCCATGTAAAATATTGTCGTGGAGGCGAGCTCTGGACACCATGAAACGACGTATGATGATACGGCGTCTCATACTGACTGCATTGTGCTTCATCTACGTGTCCCGAAGGTTCAGCAAAATCAAAAGTAGGGATGTAGGCTTCTGCTTCAATCGGACCGTTGTAGTGCTCAACGTACACCATGGGATAGTCGACAGTTGCCAACAAGGCTTCCATGTCATCGTCTGTGGCCAAGCCACATTTCGTCTCCCTACCAAATAGATTGGTCGCCAAATAATACAATTGGTAGCTCGAGCTCAACGAATGCGTCCTCATAATATTGTTGATGCTGCACATCAGGCTCTCAATAGTTTCGTTGACGAGGGGAAGGACCTCTGTAGCCCCACCAACATAGTATATACCATCGACGAGTCCGTTGTATCTCACATATATGTATCTAACGAATTCCATCTATAAAAACACATAAAATGTGGTATTAAAATATGCATAAACGCTTTAAAAATTCTCATAAATATAACATAAAACATTCAAACTATTAATTACACAAACAATATATGAGAAAATCACCTCTTCAAGTAGAATTTGAACACCAATTGCACCAACTATCGCACAAACCACTTCTCAAATCTTGAGGGTTTCAATTTCTCAATTTTTTAACTGAATACTCTTTCTACGAGTATTTGGATTTATGTTTTCTCATTCACAAATGCAGCCCTATTATAGACTAATATTAGATTCCTTTGTACAAATTCACGTGAAATGTATTGTTCATTCATTCAGTACACTTCAATATATTATTCAATGTGCAATCAAATGCATGCAGAAAGTGAGCATTAAAGCCTCATTACAATCCAAATTTGTGCAGTCACCTTATCTCTTATTTCATGTGGACATGTACTTTTTTGACTAAAACATTAACAAAAAAATAGAAATACACAAAAAAGGGATACATATGTTACTTTCAAACATTCATAACAAGGTAAAATATTTTACAACCATATGTATTACTTCAAAATGATTTTTTTGTCCCAAAAAAAATATTAGCCGCCACGAAATCGTAGCCGGCGTCACTAGCCGTGGGTGAAAAATTTCACACGGCTAGTACGACCGGCTATGAAGTTCTGGCGGCTAATTGTTTTTTAGAGCTCAAATATTTTTTTGTTCAAATTCCAGGAGTTTCAAGTGTTTTCTTCAAAAATAGCCTATTATTTTATGTGTTTACTGTATTATTTTGTGTTCAATCAAATCATGCATAAAGTGAGTATTATTACCCCACTATAATCCAATTTTTTGCAGATTCAGTATCTCTCATATTTCACATCAATGTATACTTCTTGTAATATAAAAAAAATAAAATTAAAAATTTAAATAAAAACTCTAAAATAAGGTATTCGTGTTATAATATAACATTACTAAGAGGGCTAAAAAATTCACTATTATGTATATTATGCAACAAAAAAATATTATGAAACAAATGGCGTAATTAGCCGCCGGAATTTCATAGCCGCTGTACAGTAGCCGTGTATGTTTTGGACCGGCGGCTACTGTTCACGGCTATGAATTTCCGGCGGCTAATTATGCCATTGATTTCAGAATATTTTTTTGTTGCATAATATACATAATAGTGAAATTTTTAGTCCTCTTACTAATGTTTTTATAACGCAAACGTAAGCTAATTTTTTTATAACTTTTCAAACATACAGTATACATTAGATTGTGAAAGTGACGTGAGTTGGGCAATTATTGTCTCTTCATCAGATTTTTAACTTGTGAAAGTGACGTGAGTGAGACATTTTACAAAAAACGAAGCATGTCAGGCTTACTTTTACAAAAAACCAAGCATGTCAGGCTTTGACTTTTTGACTTTGGCTTGGGTGGGTAGTTTTGTAAGACAACTTATAAAAGTGGGTAGATTCGCCTATTCACAGTAGATTATTTGGGTTCATTAATTCAAAGTTGGGGTATATAACTTTTTAAATTTTAATTTTTCAATGATAAATACTAATTACAGTTTATAATATAATAATAATTTTTATTTTTATAAAAACTAATTTACAAAACAAAGAAATGAAGAGTGGTACACGTGGTACACACAATATTGTGGGACAGTGGATCCCATCTGCATTTTCCCATCCATCAAAGTGAACACACCCTTATACTATAAAAGGAAGAATTTTGATTTAATTGATTTAAAAATGTCGCGCACCATTTCCTTACTCGCTGAATAATTATGGCATTAAGATCTGCTCATAGATTATAGTTATAGAAGAAGTAGAGCCGAGAGAGATTAATTCGATGATAGTAGCTACTTATAATTAACAAACATATATCATCTTATTGAGGAGGCTAGCAACACATACATACACAAGTGGAATTTTTTTTTTTTTTTTTTTTTTTTTTTTTTTTTTTGAGGAATACACAAGTGGAATTAATATCACATTCTTGTTGATAACCAAACTATGAAAACAGAGTTATGGTAGGTAGTAATTAAGATATAAGGTCAAATCCCTGTTCCAGAAGAGCCTGTGCCAATTTCTCATTAGCTGCTTGGGAGGGGTGAAACCCATCCCAGAACACATACTGCGTCGCGTTCGAGCATGTCCCCATCGATCCTGCGTTGCACAGAATCGATGTTTCAACCGTACCTGTTCCACAACATGCTCTCCTCGCTTCAAGGAATCCTGCAAATCACCACATTAACTCCACTTAGTTGTTTCCCAGATGAAAAAATGATTATGATATTGTAATTTACACACCAGCGTCGCTGGGGTTGGAAATCAAGTCTAGCAGAGGCTGGTAGATGTCGAAGACCACGAGTTTGAGGCCAGGCAAGCTGGCCTTGAGATTCTGAGAGGTGGAGTTCAATTTGTGGTTAAAGGCAACGGCGTCGTTGTTGAGCCTCGCCACGCACTCATTGCCTCCTCCCCCGAATAAGGTTATTGCCGCCGGCAGGCATCCCGCCGGTGGTAGACTCGTGACTCCGATTCTTCGCACTCCGAGTTTGTACAGATTCTGTATGAAGGAAGAGTAGGATTTCAACAGGATGTTGGAGAAGTTGTCGGGAGAGTAGAGTCTGTTGAGGAAGGGATTGATGTAGTAATTCTGTATGAAATCACTGCTCCCTGCGCTCAGGAGGTGGATTCCGCCTGAGAATATGTCGTCGGCTTTGCTCCTTCCCACCATGTTCACCACCTTGCTCTGCCACTCCTTGTAGTTTTGCAGCTGCCGCGTCAATGTTACAGCCCTCTGCAACAAAATTCAACTCAACTCTTTTGACTTTGTGTGTACTATTATGAAGGTGGAAGCAACATACATATAGCTGGGCTGTTCTGTCATAGTAGCCGGAAGCAGCCGACGCGAAGTTGACGCCGGTGAGGACCTTATTCCCTGTGGCTTCATGGCTGAGGTACGCCGGCGGATACGAGCTGAAGCCCAAGTACTCAGCTGCATGCACACAAATTTAATTAATGAGAGAGAGAGAGGGGTAGCGGTGTGGTTGTGGAAAGTAAAGTTACCAGTGAAGTCAGTGGCGAGCTTGCCGTTGCAGAACCTTCCAGTAGGGGCATGGGTGACATAATCTCTTCCATAAGGAAGGAAGTTTGCTTTGATTAACGTATCCAAGTTGTTGTTGTTTCCGACATCATCTTTAATGAATCAATCGGTTTGTGTCTGTTGCAATAAAGCGAATTCAATTTGTCATTATCAGGATGACATACAACTCCTACACACCGTGGCGTATCACCAAAATAAAGTTCAGTTTCAACTTTTTTTCTTATTTTGGACAAGTTTGTTTATGGGTTCAAGATTTAAGCAAGCCGTTTTTAAGCGAGAGAAACAGAATTCCAGTGCAAACGCAGCCAGTTGCTTTGAGCTACTTCTAATGATCGGTTGATATAGCCTACAATTCAAATTAATACTCCCTTGGTTCTAACTATGTAAGCTGATTGAGTTTTGCACACAGATTTAAAAAGTTATTGAATAAGAAAATTATACAAGTAACTCTAAGATATGCCCATATTTGTTATTTGATAATTCATTAATACTAAAATTAATTAAAGAGTTGGATAAAAGTATGTTAGTAAATAAATTAAAAATACATCAATTTTATAGAAACCAACTTATATATTTTGCACATTTTAAAAAGAAAAAAAAGCAAAATCTTTATAATTAAGACAAATGGAGTACATTTCTCTTTATTTATTTATTTTTTCTTTGACAGATAATTCAAGTGTTATGATACTCCCAAAATCATCGCATTGTGTAAGAAGAAAGGTCACCCGTGTGCATGTGTTGGCCTAGCGGTAGGACGTTAATGTCTAAGATCCGACTCCGAGGTCCTGAATTCAAGTCATTCATTGCGCAATCTTTAAATTTTTTTATTTACTTATGTAATTTATCAAAAAAAAAATCACCCAAGTTGTGATTGGATCAACGGGTATAGAATCCACTAAGAATCCACTAAGATGATAATTTAAACTTTATATTAATATATATGTGTGTATGTGTGTGTGATGAAAGTAACTTAGTAGTATTATTTTGTTAACTAATTTTTTAAAAAAATTGTAGCTTAAGTGTTTCTCTCCTTTATAAGAATTAGCATAAATGATGTGCATTCACACAAAAAAAGAAATTATTTTAATAAATAATCTTGTATAAGTGTAAATTTATATTTTATAAAATATCATTAGAAAATAAAACATATTAGAGTATTTCCACGTCAGCTGAGGAGTTAGTTAGCTAAAGTTGTTAGTTGAGAAAGTTAGAAGTTAGTTAGTTGTTAGTAGCTTAATTTATATCTATTTGTATCTATGGAGTTAGCTTTAGCGATGGTTGTATATATACGGTTGTAGTTCTTTATTCATGTAATTTCAGTTTTCATATTTTTTATAATGAATTCAGAAAATCTCTCTCAATCTCTCTGGCTCAGCTTATGCTAACATGGTGGTGTTTAAAGTCAAGCTTAATCCTGATTATACTCTTGACAACTTAAAAACTCGATTGGTGGCAAGGGATTTTTTGAACAGCTGGCAGGTGTGGATTTCTTAGAACCGTTTAGTCCAGTGGTAAAGTCAGCTTAGATTGGTATTTTCTTTGACAGCAACTAAAGAATGGCAGATCCAACAATTAGATATTAATAATGTCTTTCTCAATGGGGGCACTAACATATACTCCCTATATATGGCCCAGCATGTAGGATTTGAAGATCACATCCAAACTATGTTTATAAATTGAAAAAGGCTATATATGGCTTGAAGCAAGCTCCTCGTGCCTGGTATGACACTCTAAAGGCTGAAATTTGCTCTCTTGGTTTCATCAGGCCAGCCTCTGATTTCTCTATATTTTATCAAAACAAAGGTGATTCCCTTACCATCATTCTAGTGTATGTAGATGACATACTTATTACTGGTAATGATCCTGCCTTTGTCAGTTCTATTATCACTCATTTGCATTAGAAATTCTCTGTAAAACATCTCGACACTGTCAATTACTTTCTAGGCATTGAGGTCCAAGATTCTACAGGCAGCTTTACACTATGTCAACAGAAATATCTTCATGAGCTGCTTACAAAAATCAAAATGCTTGACTTTAATCCCTGCTCTACCCCTATGAACCCAACTATTAAACTCTCTAAGGCCACTGGTTCTCCATTTGAGGATGCTACTTTGTATAGAAGCACAATTGGTGCATTTCAATACTTAACTCTCACCAAACCTGATATAGCTTACTTAGTTAATAAGCTCAGTCAATTCTTGGCTGCTCCTATTGATCAGCATTGGAGTGCTTGCAAATGGCTGCTCTGGTATCTCAAGGGCACATATTCTCTTAAGCTTTATTTTCATCCTGCTTCTTCATCACAGCTGGTCAGTTACCCTGATGCTGACTGGGCTAGTTGTGTTGATGATAGAAGATCTACTGGTGGACATTGCATCTTTATAGGCCCAAATCGGCCCAAATCTCCTTACTTGGTCAGCTAAGAAACAAGATGTTGTTTCTAGGACTAGGAGTAGTGTTGAGTCCAAGTATCGCAATTTAGCTATAGCCACCACAGATGTTGCTTGGGTACAAGCTCTTTGTTCTGAACTTGGGATCAAGCTATCTAGTATTCCCAAAATTGGTGTAACAACATAAGCGCCATTTCTCTTACTAGTAACCCCGTTTTCCACGCTCGAACAAAACATATTGAGATTGATATTCATTATGTTCATGAAAAAGTGTTAGATGGCACAATAGAGGTTGGTCATGTGCCTTCTTTGGATCAGCTTGCTGATATTTTCATCAAGCCTTGTGATGACTCTTGGTTTAAACTGCTTCGAGCTAGCTCGGTTAAATCTGCATGATTCTAGCTTTCCAAACTCTAACACCAGCTGAGTTTCAAGGGGGTGTATTAGAGTATTTCCACGTCAGCTAAGTAGTTAGTTAGCTAAAGTTGTTAGTTGAGAAAGTTAGAAGTTAGTTAGTTGTTAGCAGCTCAATTTATATCTATTTATATCTATAGGAGTTAGCTTTAGCAATGGTTGTATATATACAGTTGTAGTTCTTCATTCATGTAATTTCAGTTTTCATATTTTTGATAATGAAATAAGAAAATCTCTCTGGCTCAGCTTATGCTAACAAAACACGACCAAAAAGAAAAAAAAAATTGATATGAAATTCATGTTTAGTTTTTAGGTTTCATCTTTACATAATTAATTTTAATTTATGGATTCTAGTCAAACTTAACTTCTTATAAAGCTACTCCATTCGTCCGACAAAAGTATGTCACTTTGATTGGGTACATGTTTTAATAACATGGATGTTGATTTTTATGTAGTGGAGAAAAATGGTTGCACCATTGTATGAAATGAGTGTTTTTTTTTTTTTTTTTTTAATAAGGGCTATTTATAAGGATAAATGATAAGGAAAAAGTGCGGAGACATGTTTTAAAAACATAAGTGTTATACTTTTCACGAACGTTAAAAATGGCAAAAGTGACATACTTTTGGCAAACAGAGAGAGTATTAAATAAATAATTTATTTTGTAATTCTAAATTATTAAGTTTATAGAGTGAAAAATACTGACCAATGTGGATGAAGAGTTCTAATGGATACTAGTACTTAAATACTCCCTTTGTCCCCTAAATAACTTCCTAATAGGGGACGACACATGTTTTAAGAAAAGTTGTTAAGTGTATTGATAGTGGAGAAACAATATATAATTAGCATTCAAAATGGTGAAAATGTGTTATAATTAGTATTGATAATGGTGAAAGGTTGAAAAGTAAGAATAAATAAGTGGTGGGGTAATGTCCCAAAATGGATAGGAAGTTATTTGGGAGATGTCCCAAAGAAGAAATATATGAAGATATTTAGGGGACGAAGGAATTATGTTGGGTCCTGGAAGGTCACTGAACTGGTGTATGGGGGGAGAAATACACCAGTAGGTTATTTTAAAACTTTTGCAATAACTGAAGTTAGTATCTCAACTGATACTAAAAAGTGTTGACTGAAGTGAGTCAGTGAAAAGTAAGATCAGTTAAGAATAGGGTGAAGACTGATATTGATAGTATTTCATCACGCCGGGTTTCCAAAATACTAAACATACTTGATTCATCACGCCGGGTTTCCAAAATTTAATAAATATTTGAAAACTAAAATTCTTAAGTCAAGGACACCAACAATATCCTTACTCGATTTTCTTTATTAATTGGATAACCAATTAAATCATAAATACTTTTATTGCATAATGCAATGCAATTTCATGTCATGCTTAAAGCATATGATAAGTAATTACTTAAAATATACACATAATAATAATATAATATCATTACGTAAATTATCTTTAAAATAATTAATCAAACTAATATGATAGTCTAATTAAATAAAATGATGCAGTCCCTTTAAATGAAAATCTGCACAGCCCAAGCTAATTAAGCAATAACAGGGCCCATCTTTTAAATAACTGAAACTAAATTAAGGCCCAGCATTTTCTTTTTTAAAAATAAAAAAAAACGGCCCAAGTGGTTAAGCCCAAAGCCCATCCCAACTCCAAACCTTATTAACACCTTTCTTCAACACACCCACACACACACAAACACACGCACCCAGCGGTTGCGCCGCCCAGCCTCCCTCTTCCTCCTTCTCTCTTCCGGCAGACGACGACAGCCACCGCCGGACACGCCGCCGCCCCCTGACTCTCCTCTCCCTCGCCTCTACTCTCTCTTCCTCTGAATCTCCGGTGCACAGCAGCAACAAGCCACTGTCACCATCAAAGGACTCCCTCTATTTCCAAGCAACGACGATGAGACCGCCGCCGCTCTGAGCCCTAGCCCCCACATCGCCGACTCTCCTGCTCGATTCCCGGCGACCGCAGCTCCTTCCACGGCCGCAGCCCTCAACCACTCTCACCCCCGACCTATCCTCTTCCTTTGACTCCGGCGACTCAGGGCAGCGAAGGCTGCCGCCGACCGCGTCTCCCCTCTCTCACCGAACCCGGCGAAAACAGCCTCCACGTTGCCTCCGCCTTCCTCCTTGGCGACGGCGAGGCGCCGCCGCCTCCCTCGGCTCTCTCAGCCTTCCCCTGTTCACAAACCCAGCAGCCCAGCAGCAGGAGTTAACTACCGTCACCGGCCGCCGCGCACCACTCTCTTTCCGAAACATCCGGCGATCAGCCATGACAGCCTCCGCCGACGACACACCCTCACCCTTCCCGACTCAAACGCTCCAAAACACCCAGATTTGACAAGCAAAAATCAAAACTCAAGACTCCATCTTTTATCCTTTTTCTTTCGTATAAAATTGACATGCTTCATGTATATAAGTATATATATAAACAGAGATGTATATGTATTTCTTGTATTGGCTCAGTGTGATAATGTTATGCTTGGTCTGAAATGAATGGATGAATGCATATGTTTCTCCGATTGGAGCTTTTGACTTTATTAAAACTCAAGAAGTTAACATAAGTTGAAGATAGAAACCTTTTTGAAAGAATTCAGCTGGTTTGTTGCCGGGGAGAAATCTGCCGATGAAAAATTGTTGCTGGGTGAGAAATTTGGTGAATGGGGGCTTCTTTTGAAAGAATAGATGGGAATAGTAAATGGCTACGTAGATACACCCTTTCCACACATTTTTTTTTTATCAAAATTAAATATCCAGGAGGTTATTGAATGGATTGGGCTCAATAGTGGCTCAATGGGCTTCATCCTCACCACTTCATAGCAATTAAAACTAGGTAAAAAAAAAATATGAAATCAAAGCCCAACACACATAAATGATTAAAGTCCACTATAGACTTTAATTTAAATCTTGTAAAAATTCATACAATTATATGTAAAATATTTTAGATATTCACATACTCATATTTAAATTAATATGCAATGCACACAAATTTAAATAACTTAAATATTTACAAAAACTTTTGTAAATCATTTTTGTTGGAAATAAATAAATTCGTTTTCTTTATCCGGCGTGAATCACCTTAACTACTAAGTTCAAAATTTACTCTAAACTTAGCTATAAGGAAACGGGGTATTACAGTTAAACCAAGCTAGCAAGTAGCAACAATGTTCATCCTCAAAGCATTTAATAGTTAATACACTTGCATAAATAAATATTGTGTAGCTCGGCGAAGGCAGGATTCTTACAGTAGAGCCATTAAATATTAATTCTCAATATATCAATAATCACTTAAATTCTCATAGTCACATCTTGGTGCCTAAAGATAAAATGCTATCTCTTTCCGTTAAAAGATTCCGTAACGTCCCAACTTTGTAAATACATGAAACTTATAGTATAGAACGTTCTACAATGATCAAGATAGTGATTTTGACTATATTTAAAATTATAATAGAACTGTTATACATAGATACTCAATAAATTAGTATCCCGACTTGTGGCATAAAGATAAAATATTACTCTTGATACGAATTTTAGTTAACAGATTCTTGTCGTCCCAAGGCTATTAATTCATACTATTAATTTGGAGTAATAAAGTAGTCACATTGCCACAGAAAGATAAATTACTACCCCATAAATTAATACCTATTTCACTTCAAACACTCAGTCGTCCAACCCCAAATTGTAGAACTTATACCACAAATTACAGAATTATTGTATGTACCATGATTTAAGATGTGAAATCGAAACGATAAGAGAAACGAAAAACAGGCAACAATAAGGCAGAATAAGAAAAAGGGAAATAGTAATACTTCTGCGGGTGCGTTTCTTGTAGAGGATGCGATAACCACATTCACGGCACTGGATCACATCCCCTGGCTTCAGCGTGTTCTCCTGCCCACAATCTGCAAAGCCCATAGTTCAATTTTGTCATTCAAACAAATCAAAGGAAGCGAATAAAACAAAAATTAAACGCATGGAATTGAAACAAACGAGAGCCCCTATTCGAGTAATAGGATCACCTCCGCAGATGTAGTTTACGGGTTCGGGCTGCGGATCCATAGTGGATTGAACGGAAATGTGGATTTAGGTTTTGAAGTCGTCGCGCGCTGAGCAGAGAATGAGAGGTGGGTGGGGTTTAATACCAAGTCGTGCCCTGGCCTAAGGGTTTAATCACAAATCTGCCAAAATAATGCCAAAAAAACACACTGACAAGAAACATCCACATTAACAAGCAGACAAATAATTATATGGAGGACGCTAGAATTTAAGATGCATACTAGGGAAGAAGCCGAGATCTGGAGCCGTCGTTTGAAACCCGGACGGCGGCGGCTGGATACGGGCTATGTTGAAGGAGGCGGCGGAGCATTCATTGTCGGCGAGGAAGGAGGCGACGCCGCGTGGAGCGACGCAGTGCCTAGATGTGAGGGCGGAGTGGGTGGATTGGGGATGTAGGGCTTTACCGCCGTTCTGTCGCGAAATCAGATAGGTCGAGGGAGATGGGATTAAGAAATAGAGGGTGAGGCAGAGGGAGAGAGATGAAGAGGGAGAGCATCGGCAGCCGTGGCTTGTGGAGAATACTTGAATTGTAGAAAATGTTTGAGGCGTTGAATCTGGAAAGTGAGAACGGCGGATCTGTAATGAGATTAGGGTAGAATTTTGGGAGAAGTGGAGAACACTCTAGAATTCAAAGGCAACGGCTGAAACCCTAAAAATGAATGCCTCTCTGCATTTATATTATGCTGTGTTTATTGAATAATAAATATTGTGGTTGGGGCTCTCGAAAATAGCTTTTATATTGAATGTTGTATACTCTATATCTGCCATATATTAAAATGTTAATAAATAGTAGGATAATATATTTAGTTGGGTTCGAAAATTAGTTCGGACTTTCCTCTTAAGTGTGGCCCAAACAAAAAAAAAATTACACTTTTATTTAGTGGAGTTCATGGAGTTTGCTCTAATAAATTTATTTTTCTATATTTTTTCTTCAATTTATTGATTGAATTAAGAGCATCCATAGTGAGTGATTGAGTAAGCTCTCTTTACAGTTTACTCTATAGAGTAGGGGATCATTTCTAAGTAAGGAGCCCACAATGGAATGACTCATTCTTTTTAGTTTTAATTTTATATTTTTCATTTAATTTTAATTGTACAAATTTAAATAACACAATTTACTTCAAATTAAAATTGCATTAATTTTAAAAACCTATAAATTATATAAAAAAATTACATAAAACTTAAAAATTTAAAAACATAGCCTAAAATTATTAATATATGCAAATTTGAGTAAAAATACCGATTTGCTATATTAATTCAACCAAAATTGCCACCAAAACTGTTACTCCAATTCAAGTTCCATTTGCTATATTAATTCGAATTTGGGTAAAATAGGTGAGAAATTGGAATCAGAGGTGGAAAGTAATAATGTGACCGTTTAAAAAATTTGAATTTAACTTTTTATTTTTATTTTAATTAAAGCGTGCACTACACGCACTCCACAATAGGGAGAATGAGCCTTACTCAAAAAATCGAATAATACTCGAGTCTATGCCAATCCACAGTGGACTTACTTGATCTCTCCCTTATTCGAGTAATGAAGAACGAGTCACCATTGTGGATGCTCGAATGGTTTTTATGTGAATTGATATG
The DNA here is from genome assembly GCF_028751815.1 of Salvia miltiorrhiza. Lineage (NCBI taxonomy): Eukaryota > Viridiplantae > Streptophyta > Magnoliopsida > Lamiales > Lamiaceae > Salvia > Salvia miltiorrhiza. Next base: position 34,631,214 of record NC_080394.1, on the reverse strand, counting down.
TTTGTGAAGTAATTGGCTCAATGTATTCTAAATTGTTTAGAAACTGATATTTATATTCTTTCTCTCCAATTGAGTTATTAATTGTATTTAACTCATATATAAAAAATGTGTACCTATTTTTGTATTAAAATAGGGAATTCTACATGGAGTTAAATTATGAACATGTATCCAGTTGGATTTAAAAATAAGGAGCTACACATTTGGATTTAAATTATACTCCCTCTATCTGCGATGTGGTTTTCAAATTGTGGACGACGCAAATTTTTTAAAAAATGGTGAATAGATAATAGCGGATATTGTAATTAATGGAGTTTGGGTTTCACTATTGTTGTGAGTGGAAGTTTGTGGATCCTACTTCTATAAATGAAAGTGGAAAAAATATCGCGGACATATCAAAATGACAAATGTGGAAACAATATCGCGGACGGAGGGAATAAATGTTTGCAATTTCTCGTTAGTAAATAATATTAGAATTCTTTATATCATGTCATAAATATTAATATGAGTATAATATGTAAATATAATTTAGAATGCTTTATTGGATGTGTAGAACCACTTTCGGATAATGCATCTTATATTATTTACTAATATTTACTAATTTCAACTTCTAGACTGTTGATTTGAGTTTCTTTTTTTATGAAGATCTAAATCTATAATTTGTAATTTAGTTGTATATTATATTTTTTATACAAGTATGTACTCCATTCATCCCACAAAATCTTGATGTATTTCTAAATATAGTAACAATTAGTTAAAAAATAAGGATTCTTAATTACCTATTTTATCACTTTAATTATTATCTACAAACTTTTCTACTTTATCACTTTTTTACTTTATTACTTACACACTTAAAATATTAATCTACAATTTCTTAATTCTCGTGCCAAAAATAAATGCATCAAGGAGTATTAGTTATAGCATATTTAATTTTTAAATATGTTAATTATACAATATTTGCTAAGTACTTTTTTGTAGTTTTACATTATTTTAAAACATTTTTTTAGTAAAATTGACTTGTGACTGATCCAAAAAAGAAAAATTGACTTGTGATTAAGTGGCAGGGGAAGTGAAGGAAATTTGCGGGCACGGCTGGGGGATGGGGAAACGTGGGGAAGACAAATTTGTGTGGTTGTTTTTGGGGTGGAGTGGTGGGGTAGGGTGGTGGTGTAGGTTTGACCGTTTGAGTTAATTTGTTTGTTGTTAGGTTTTTTATTTAAATTTTTTTCAATTATACTTTTTAAATTTTATTTATTTATATTTTCATTAAAAGTAAAGTATATTTATGCAAAATTTTATTATATTTAATATAATTTTATTTATGTGGCTAACATTAATCTTTTATTAAATAATATGATTGTTTAGAGATATTAACATTACATATGTGTGTATGTCACGTGCGCGCGCGTATCATATGATTTTGTGATATTTTAATTAATTTTAACATTATTTGTACATTAAAGTATATAACTATAACTATTGTTTAATTTTTTTTATCCATTATAAACTATTATATTTATTTGTGATATTTTAAATTTATATTTAAATTATATAAAATATTAGTTTACTCAAATTAATTGTGATATTTCTCACTAGCAGTATTATTATATACATATTTTGCTGCATGAGTATGTGATTTCTTAAATTTATGATTGACTTAGTATGCTTGGTAAATTTGTTAAATCTAAATACAGTTGTTAACAAAATTATAATTTTTGCTATTTATATTTGCAGGTCATGAATGTGCTTCGTCATCTGATATTATTGAGAATCATGAAGATAGTCTTGCTGATGATGCTGAAAATACCATGGAACCTATTATTATTGATGATAGTAGTTCAAATTCTAACGCACGAAAATATTCTTTTGTTGGATCTTCATCTTCACGTTTTAATTATATTGTTCGTTGTATGAAGTCAAAGAGAGTTGATAGCGAAGGTTGTTGTTTATTGTTAAACTAGCATTTGCATCTTCAACATGCACATAAAAATATTTTTTAGTTTTATATTTATATAAAATTAATACTAATTTAATTATTATACTTATTAATATAGTAAAAAAATATTTTTAATTAAATATATACTGAATTGAATATTGAAAAAATAAAAAAAAATCACAATTATAAAATTTGATATTATGAAAAACAAAAACAAAAAAATAAGTTAAAAAAATTAAAAATAAAATACTAATTAAAAAGAACTAAGAATATATTTATTCAAAAAAGATGAGAGGGGAGAGAGAAATTTATAAAATTTTAATATTTAAATAAATTTAATTTTTACATTTCAAATCAAATATTTTCATAAAATAGTATCATATTAAAGCTCTTATCGTGATCTTTAATTTGATATGCATATTAAATATTTTATTATTAATCGAATTTCAAAATTTTGGAAAAATGTAACAACAAATAAGAAGTTAAAGAAAATGAAAATAAGAAGAAAAATATATAGTTCAAACATAAACCTTCAATTTTATTATAACTACAAAATTGCCACTCAATTTTGAAATTGATTTCAAACTGAAAACTCCCCTTTAAATATATTACCATTTGTTACGAATTATATGTTATGTAGAAATAGTGCATACAAATAATATTTTCTAAAGTTTCAATATTTTCTTTTGGGACTGTGCAGATAGTGCTGTGGCCAGTGTTTTTTTTTTTTTTTAAAGAGTACTATGGCCAGTGTTGTGAAAAGCGCTAAGAGGCGGCAGAGATCAAGCCTTGATTTTACGCTAAAGGGTGGTGTGAGCTTTTTTGAGGCGGTTATGTAACTTCCACTATATTTGCATTATAATACATGTATTTTTTTTTTTCAAAACGCCAATCAAGCTGCAACTTTTAGAATACTTGGGGCTCATGAGGCGCAACTTTTTGAGGTTTGAGGATTCCTAATCCTCATTAAATATATTAATCTATAAGTATAACTTTGCATGATTAAAATAACCAGTGACCGAACCAGTTAATGGACCGGTTAATCGGTTAACCGCATTAAACGATTAATTCTACATTTCTGAATTTGTTCGAACAAACACATTGCAAATTTTATCCAACAGGGTTACGAATTCATCCAACATGATTACGAATTGTGAAAAATAATTTTTTGCTACCTTTGGGATTCGAACTCAGGACCACGAATTCATCCAAAAGGGTTACGAATCAACCGTAGATCTTGATGATCTAAGGGCTGAAAATCATTTATATTTTATATACTTAAGAGTGTTTTTATTATAGCCCTCCCCTATATATATATATATATATATATATATATATATATATATACACAAACACACACACATAGAGACAGAGAGAGAGAGATTTTATTTTCACCAATGGTGAAAATAAAATCAGGCCAGCTCACCGGGTTTCGGGGTAGCTCTATCGGATTTCGGGTTAATCGGGTGTGGGCTAATCGGGCTGAGGATTTTGTCGAATTATAAATTTTCAATCCTAACCTTAAACGTTTGGGTTTCCGGCTAGCCCATCGGGCTAATCGGGTTAAAAGCGTAAAGATAAAATAATCTTTTTTATTTTGTTATTCTTAATGATATAATGTATATAATATACATAGAAATCAAATATTAAATTATATAGCAAGCATGAAATGCAAAAATATAAGATGTTGAAGAAAAAAAGTCGAGATTACATAACATATAAAATAAGTTAGTGACAATAAAATATTTCAACTTTTTTTTAAATAATAAAATATCCATCAATAATTTGAACTCATAGAATCAACGCATCTCAAAAATACAAAAAAGTAAAATGATGTGACTTTATTATATTTTGTCATTTTTTAATTTTTATATCTAAATATTTTATGTTACGTATCCGGGTTTCGGGCTAGCCCATCGGATTAGTCGGGCCGACCCTACCGGGTGTCGGACTATTCGATTGCGGGCTAATCGGGTTGTAATTTTTATCAGGTTGAAAATTTTCAACCCTAACCCTCTCGAGTTGACGGGTTAATCGGGCTAGCTCACGGATTTCGAGCTGGACTGACATCCCTATTCACCATCCAAGTTAATTCTTTTATATATATACTATCATCTAAATTATTATTTTTTTTAGTAATTTTCACCATCTTACATATATATCTACGAATTACACAATATATTTTTTTTTATATACTTAGAGAGAGAATAGCGAAAACTCCTAAAAAGGCACTAAATCACACGCTTTCTCGCCAATTTGCAATTAAGGTAACAATTGTTTGGTCTTATTATGAATGTGAGATAAATAATTATGAACGGTGTATTCACTGTTCCAATCCATGAAGAAGATATCTGCAAATCTTCATGGATGAGATTGTATATAAAATCTTTCATTTTTTCTCATATAATTATTCAAAAACTTTGCAAATTTTATACCGAAAAGATACATCTTGCCAGCGGCATCGCCATTCACCGGCGACAATAGCACCACCACCGCCCTTTCTCTCCACTTCTGCTTCATCTGACAATAGTAATTCCACCGTCGTTCGATGGTTACAACTGTAAAAAAGAGGTTCTTTTGTCTTACTCGCATGAACTATTTTAACAGTAAATTGACTGTTGAGATTATATTTGCATTTATGGACTTAAGAATACAATTTTTTTTAGGGCAAAGAGACTTTGGCTTCAAGACTTTGTGTATACACACACGCACACACATTATTGTTATTGTATCTGTAATCCGAAAAGGAAATTAGACATTATTAATGGGATGAAGGGAGTATAAAAGAATTAATTTAAATGATAATTTGTTGAAGGTTGGTATTTTTTTATTGAAACTATTTGAGACTTAATAAATTCGAATGGTAATGAATTAAAACTTATTTAATGATTAATTATTTATTAATTATAATATTTATTTTGTAGTTGATTTGTGATGGTATACTTTAATTAGTGTCTATAAATAATTTATAAAGAAATAAAATTATTTTAAAAATCATCAATATTGTACAAATAGTTTCAATAAAAAAAATATTTGCATTCAAAAAATTGTCATCAATTTTTTTTGTATTAGTTATTACTGTATTTGCTATTACTAATATATTAGCGTGTTTTAGTATATTAGTTAGTTAAGTTTAACAATTTACTGTGATTTGTTCTATTATTACATTAAAAGTTTAACAATTTACAGTGATTTGTTCTATTAGTTTGAAGTTTATGTTATTTTCGTCTCATTTTTGTTTCTAATTAGATAAGCTTTAATATTGAATTTGAGTCAATCCTCGCATTAAAGTAAATTACGAACTATTAATAATGAAATTAATTTATTTGTTTAGAAGATAAAACAATTTCTAAAATAATATGCATGGAAGTATGTCTTTATATGCTTTTAACATACTTGCTATTGAATTAATGAAATTGCAAACAATTAAGTGATTAATTCTAATTCTAAACTCATTATGGTTCTACTTACATATAAATACGAACGAGCATAATGCTCAAAAAAATTGGCTCAGGGGTGCCCCCGCACCCTTATGTAGATATTTGCATACGTCGTACTTCAATAAATTTTGTAACTCCTAATAACAAATGCTGGATCCGCGACTGTTTATGTTGTACTATCTTATAATCTAATTGTATGATATGAAAGTCTTTTGTTTTTTCTGTTTCCATATTTTGTATTATGTAATGTAAATTTTCATTTTCATTTATTTACTTTGTATTTTGTGTTATATCACTTAAATATATATTAAAAATTATATATTGCTATTATTATATATGATAAATACGTATTAATAATCGGACCGTGCGGAGCACGGGTATAATACTAGTTTTGGTGAAAGCCTCAACCTTAATGGAAGTAACCTTGAGAGTGGTGGTGCTGAAATTGAAATCGATTAATCATCCATCACTACTTCCAACACCTCAAATTTTAATCTTCTGACTTGTAACCCAGCGCTGTGCATGTTGTGCCTTTACTTTTCTTTATGTAAATTGAAATATAACTTGAATTTTTATGTACTTTGTTGCATGGCAGGTAAATATGTATTTATTCAGGTTTACGATTTGTATTTCTCTATAATTTAATGTTTATCAATTAAATGTAGTTAGTTTTAATAATATGTTTTGTCTCTCTCACATTGCATAGGTCTCACAGAAATTGTAATTTACCATTAAGAGCCAAAACTACATTCTCAAGAAAAATATGATGGAAAGGTGAAAACCTTGAAATTATACAGAAACCTCATTGGGATTTAACGCAATGACGAACATATCTATGGCACTCTCTATCCAATAAAACATCCCCCAATTATCAACTCTATCATCAAAAGTGCTGCATATTTTATTTTTTTGGAGACGAGAGGGTAAAATTAATCTGGATAAGGTATTACGAGCGATAGCACTAACCCCAAAGCTTTTATTTATTTCAAAAGTGCTACATCATGCACAAACATTTATTTAGTTTTGAATACAAAGATAGTAATAAGGTTTCTGGTTTTACGAAAATTGGTGTGTTACATGAGTTGATAATGTCATAATGGTACCTAGCAATCACATCATTCCTATCTTGAACAGATCGAGCAACACACGTTTTCATTTCTTGAATTCATAAAGTAACCACAAAACATGCAATGTACATCACCATATAATATATCACAATTCACAGAGATTAACAATTCTCAACAACATATCATAAAACATCGTGCAGACAACAGTAATGGGAAATTAACCAATTGATTTTACTCTATAGACCTCCGAAGTTTCTCTAGCGCGCTTCATACTGGACAACTGCATCGTTCAAGTAAAACAAACATATGTTAATCCAGAAGGGAAAAGACAGTCATACAATCAACAATTCAAGTTCACAATCCCATAAAGCACCACCAAGATCCAAGATGATGCTGCTATTAGATAGAAGTATTATAGCATAGCAATGGCCCATTATTGCATTGATTGTGTGAAAACAAAACTTTCATGATCAGCTGCATCACTGATGATGGGGGCAACAGAAAGTCCTAGCAAGGTGATGTGCATTTAATCAATTAAGATTCTTTTTCACACGGTTGAAGATCTCTTCTACAGTCATCTTTAAAAAACCAGTCTCATTCCCCATGTAAAAATAAACCTCAATCCTCAAGTGTATTCCTTACCTATTACAACTGACACTGAAATTGAAGTATTATAACAAAAACCAATCATTCTTTAACCAAAAAAACAAAAATAAAACCAGTCACATATGTATATATGTGTATGCATGTACATATGTATGTATATGGTCTTCCATTTTACTATATCATCATGACATTTGGACTCGGAACTGTATTCTAACGGTGGTCACTTATCCCAATTTTTAACTTCCCTTCAGCTTACATACAACAAACCAAGCCACAAATTAGTGAATCCTATCATACTCAAAGAGCATAAATGAGAAACTTCATGTCAAACCCAGCAAGGAAGAATGTTCATACTCAGTTTACAAATTGGGGACTTCTTGTTAAACCAAGCTAGCAAGTAGCAACAATGTTCATCCTCAAAGCATTTAATAGTTAATACACTTGCATAAATAAATATTGTGTAGCTCAGCGAAGGCAGGATTCTTACAGTAGAGCCATTAAATATTAATTCTCAATATATCAATAATCACTTAAATTCTCATAGTCACATCTTGGTGCCTAAAGATAAAATGCTATCTCTTTCCGTTAAAAGATTCCGTAACGTCCCAACTTTGTAAATACATGAAACTTATAGTATAGAACGTTCTACAATGATCAAGATAGTGATTTTGACTATATTTAAAATTATAATAGAACTGTTATACATTGATACTCAATAAATTAGTATCCCGACTTGTGGCATAAAGATAAAATATTACTCTTGATACGAATTTTAGTTAACAGATTCTCGTCGTCCCAAGGCTATTAATTCATACTATTAATTTGGAGTAATAAAGTAGTCACATTGCCACAGAAAGATAAATTACTACCCCATAAATTAATACCTATTTCAGTTCAAACACTTTGTCGTCCAACCCCAAATTGTAGAACTTATACCACAAATTACAGAATTATTGAATGTACCATGATTTAAGATGTGAAATCGAAACGATAAGAGAAACGAAAAACAGGCAACAATAAGGCAGAATAAGAAAAAGGGAAATAGTAATACTTCTGCGGGTGCGTTTCTTGTAGAGGATGCGATAACCACATTCACGGCACTGAATCACATCCCCTGGCTTCAGCGTGTTCTCCTGCCCACAATCTGCAAAGCCCATAGTTCAATTTTGTCATTCAAACAAATCAAAGGAAGCGAATAAAACAAAAATTAAACGCATGGAATTGAAACAAACGATGGCCCCTATTCGAGTTATAGGATCACCTCCGCAGATGTAGTTTACGGGTTCGGGCTGCGGATCCATAGTGGATTGAACGGAAATGTGGATTTAGGTTTTGAAGTCGTCGCGCGCTGAGCAGAGAATGAGAGGTGGGTGGGGTTCCGATCTGAGAAGAGAGTCGAGAGAGAGAGACTCGAGGGAGATGGCAAGGCACGGCGGCTTTGCCGCTACCTTTCAGCCACGGTGAGAGAGAGATGGACGGAGGCGGTGATTCTCTGTTTTGAACCGAGAGAAGGGAGAACCGAGAGGTAATGGTTGCCGCCGCTTGCTCCGGCGAGCTCCAGCGGCCGTGAGTTCGAGCAGTCGAGAGAGACAGTCGAGAGTTGAGGGAGAGTGAGAGAAACTGATGTGAAGGTGTGTATGCGTGTGTCAGTGTGTGCGGCTGATAGGGGGGAGAAGAAGGGAAGGGAGTGTTGGGCTAGGGTCTTGAGTGTTGGGCTCCTTATTTGGGCTTTGTTTCAGTGGGCCGAGATTTGCTTTAATTTTTCAGTGGGCCGATTTCTTCTATTTATTCAGCTGGGCCTGGTTGTTTTTAAAAAGAACGAAGGGAAGGAAGCTTGGGCCAAGTATTTTATTGAATAAATGTTTTGGGCCCTTATTTTATTTAAGGACTTTGGACTGCCTTCAATTTATTTAATTGGGCTGTCTTATGTTTTATTAATTGAACTATTATTGGTTTGATTAATTTATTTAAAGGATAATTTTCATAATAATATTATATTATTATTATGTGCGTATTTTAAGTAAATTACTTATTATATGCTAAGCATGACATGAAATTGCATTATATTTTGCAATAAAGTATTTATGATTTAATTGGTTTTAATTATAATTCCAATTATTAAAGAAAGTCGAGTAAGAACATTGTTGGTGTTCTTAACTCAAGAGAAATGTTTTCAATTATTTATTCATTAAATTTTGAAAACCCGGCTAAGTGAATCATAGAATATTAAGCACTTCACCGTGACTTGAGTTTAGATTTAAGAGACCTATTAAGAATAGATTTCTTGTAGGCCTTGAGCATCAGGAGGATTAGCACTGCTATTCCGATTCAGAGATAAGGTTAAACGACAGGCTTTGCCTAGACAGGTGGGCTTATTTTCCAAATGTATGATTGAGCTAATGATTTAAATATTCGTGAAATATAAACTGTTTATCCAATAAAATATTTTTGTGCACTCTACCATGTTTAAGGCTCGTGCAGTTAATCAATTGAGATTCTCTTATGACCTAACACGTTGTTTGAGAATTGTGTACACTTGTTAGCTGACTCGGTGGGTTGATCTCCATCGGGCACTAACCAGAGGCGTTATAAGGGTGCTCGACGGGATGTGTTCCGGAGCATAGAAATGATAGGCCTGTCTGGATTAATTTTCGAGGTTTATTTATTTGGCTGGGTTACGCCCTCAGTTCAAGTCAGCGGGAGACAGAGATCCGTCGGTGGCTAAAAGGTCCGGGATCACAGCGAGTAACAGAATGGAGTGTACAAATGCGCGCAAAATAATTAAGTATATATATATGAAATGTTTTAACATGCATAGAAGTTATTTCTCTTTAAAAACCTTCTATGTCATGTCAGTAAGATTGGATAAACTGTTCTTCAGATTATGAAATGTTTTAAAGTTGCAGCCCACTAAGTACATTAGTACTTAGCCCAAAAATACTTTCAAATGTTTTTCAGGTTAGCGGCAGGTGATGACGGGGCAGAGCTGAGGCTAGAGTTCAGCTCCTTATTTTGATTTCCGCTGCAAAACTAGCCAGTATCTGTCTTTTGTTCCTTAACTTAACACCTATTATGTTGTGATTCTAAACAATATCTTTTGTTGAGCCTAGACTATTGACTCTCAAGTATTTCGATCAGTGAATGTTGGTTATCTGAAGCATGACACTAAACTTGTGATCCTGAAGTTATTATGTTTGTTGATTGATTCGTATAACTTGAATACTTGTCTTTCTTCATCCAAAGGGGCTAAGCCCGATTGTTATCCCTTTTATTCGGATTTCACAAGGATTTTCCCTTGTTTATTTAGATGATTAGTCGTGCCCCAGTTATAGTTATTGTTTCAAGAATTGGGGTGTGACAACTTATCCCAATTTTTAACTTCCCTTCAGCTTACATACAACAAACCAAGCCACAAATTAGTGAATCCTATCATACTCAAAGAGCATAAATGAGAAACTTCATGTCAAACCCAGCAAGGAAGAATGTTCATACTCAGTTTACAAACTGGGGACTTCTTGTTAAACCAAGCTAGCAAGTAGCAACAATGTTCATCCTCAAAGCATTTAATAGTTAATACACTTGCATAAATAAATATTGTGTAGCTCGGCGAAGGCAGGATTCTTACAGTAGAGCCATTAAATATTAATTCTCAATATATCAATAATCACTGAAATTCTCATAGTCACATCTTGGTGCCTAAAGATAAAATGCTATCTCTTTCCGTTAAAAGATTCCGTAACGTCCCAACTTTGTAAATACATGAAACTTATAGTATAGAACGTTCTACAATGATCAAGATAGTGATTTTGACTATATTTAAAATTATAATAGAACTGTTATACATTGATACTCAATAAATTAGTATCCCGATTTGTGGCATAAAGATAAAATATTACTCTTGATACGAATTTTAGTTAACAGATTCTCGTCGTCCCAAGGCTATTAATTCATACTATTAATTTGGAGTAATAAAGTAGTCACATTGCCACAGAAAGATAAATTACTACCCCATAAATTAATACCTATTTCAGTTCAAACACTCAGTCGTCCAACCCCAAATTATAGAACTTATACCACAAATTACAGAATTATTGTATGTACCATGATTTAAGATGTGAAATCGAAACGATAAGAGAAACGAAAAACAGGCAACAATAAGGCAGAATAAGAAAAAGGGAAATAGTAATACTTCTGCGGGTGCGTTTCTTGTAGAGGATGCGATAACCACATTCACGGCACTGGATCACATCCCCTGGCTTCAGCGTGTTCTCCTGCCCACAATCTGCAAAGCCCATAGTTCAATTTTGTCATTCAAACAAATCAAAGGAAGCGAATAAAACAAAAATTAAACGCATGGAATTGAAACAAACGAGAGCCCCTATTCGAGTAATAGGATCACCTCCGCAGATGTAATTTACGGGTTCGGGCTGCGGATCCATAGTGGATTGAACGGAAATGTGGATTTAGGTTTTGAAGTCGTCGCGCGCTGAGCAGAGAATGAGAGGTGGGTTGTAGTAGCCCGCTCTTTTAATTATGATTAAAACTAGTAAATGAAATTTTTATAAATGAATCCAGTTTATGGTCCTGATTTTTTTTATCAGAAACGGAGTTATTATTTTAGCTTTATACTTTTATAACGTATGAGAAAAACGCGACGAGCATTATTGAGCCATTCAATAATTATTATTTCCAAGTTATAACTGACTTAGCAAAGTCATGTTATTTATTAATCGAAAAACAGAAGCAGTTATATTTTATTAGTGCTACTAGAAGTCGAGGAATTATTCCGACTGCAACGCAGATTAAATCTACGGATTTAATTTAAGTTATATTACAGTTTATCAAGTTAGCAGGTAAGAAAAAAGATATCAAGCAGATACAGAAATGCGATGATTTAAAATCGAAGCCAGTATTTATTTACAGTTCACAGATTACAGTCTAGTTCCCAGCTTGGGGAAAATCGTCTAGTATACCACAAAGATTGTGGACTCTACGTGGCCACTTAATCCCACTCACTAAAGTATTGACACAAAATCAAAATAAAATATGCATAGTTTTACAAAATCAGCTCCTTTTCTTTAACTTTGCTAAAGTCATGCTTTCCACCATCTTTTTCTCCCCACCAACTCCACAACCACCAACTCCCCCACCATACTAGTGCAGCAACAACTCTTCCTTATCTTAGTCTCAACTTCAGCCAAGCAACGCAAGACTCACTATCACTTTTCACCAAGAATCTCCCAAAGAGCAGGGGAGCCTCCATTTCAACCTGCCAATGTTTTCAAGTTTCAATTCATTCAATGCACTACAACCGAAAAGTGAGAGAAATCACTCATTCACTCTCTGCCAGAAACATTAAGGTAAAAAAATTAGTATTGATTCATCATCTCCTTCCAATTACAACTTACAGTTATTGAAAGAAACAAGTTTGATCTTTCAGTTCAGTCATTCCAGTTCTTTTAACTCAACATCACAGCAGCCAACCAAGCCCAAAACATTCGCAAGGTAATTCACAATCTCAAATATCCTTTCCAGTAAACATTCATATTAAAGCATGGGCATGATCAGTTCAATCATAGAAGACCTTATAGCATCTTGAACTTACTAAGCAACCAACTACGCTTTCATGAACAAGTAGCAGTTCGTATGTAGTTTTAAACGAGCATAATTTGAGTTTATGCAAAGCAAGAAGAGATTACACTTTATTCTTGGCTAATTCACGTTAAGAACCGAGATAATTGAGTAAGAAAAAGACTTATCTTGAGAGGAAGGGCTGACTGCCCGATGACGACGACGATGGTCGGAACAGGGCGAACTCGCCAACCTCATCGGAACCCCAAATAGCAGCAACGATCCGGCGGCTGGACGGCAGCGGCGGCTGGACGCGGGGCTGGAACAGAGGGGGCCAAGTCCGGCGGCTGCTGTTGCTCCGCCGGAGGAGATTCGAGGGAGAGACAGAGGCGACCCCGGCCAAGATCGAACCAAGGCAGATCGTAGAGGCAAAGCAAAGGCACGGCGGCGAACCCGGAGCGGCAGATTCAGCTTTAAAAGAAGGGGAAACGAACGGCGTTGACCTCGCCGATTTTAAGGGCGGCGTATGTCTGCACCAGAATTTAGAGATTCAGATGAGTGTAGGAGGTGAGCCGCGACCTCGCCGGATTTCAGAAGCCGCGGAGGAAGGCGGCGGGTTCCTGGAGTGTGAGGCGAACACGATGAGAGAGAGAGCGGGGAGAGAGGGAGAACAGCCCGACGCAGCCACGAACGAGACGCAACCGCTCTGTTCGACCGGTACCGAGCCCGAGCAGCGGCTGCTCGGCAGCGGCGACATTCCAGATTCTAGGGCTCGATTGGGTTCTGCGGATGGACGAAGGAGCAGAGAGAGAACGCGGCCGGGGTTTCACGAGTCGGCAGTCGAAGCCGACCAAAGCAGATGCCGGTTGAATGGCCGGAAGAAGTGCAGACGCGGCGGCGGAGCTCGTGTAGAGCGGGCGAGAGAGAGAGAGATGTCTTGAGCGGCTCTTCCAGAGAGAGAAAGGCGAGATTGAATCTTGAGAAAGAGAGAGAGACCGAGAATTAGAAAAGAGAGAGAGATTGGGCTATCAGTTGGGCCGATATATTTTAATTGTTTGGGCTTTTCCCTTTTAATTTTCGGGCTTGAATTTTAATGGCTTGGGCTTCACATCTAAATTCGAATTGGGCCTTTATCTATATTATTTGGGCCGAATTATTTGAGCTTGGGTTTGTTTTATTCTAAAGGAATTGAGCTTCCAATTTAATTGATTGGGCTTTCATTAAATTCGAACTGGGCCAGTCTTTAATTTTAATTGGCCCTTTTCATTAATTCTATTGGGCTTGATTTATTTAAGGAGTTGGGCTGATGCATATTTTATGATGGGCTATTATTCTAGTCCCATTTATATTTCGTTGGGCCAGTTTAATTCATCATTTTGGCCGATTAAATTGCCTTTCTGGGCTAAGATTAATTCTTTTCAGTCCACATTAATTATTATTTGGACCCCTATTTTAATTGTTTTGGGTCGAAGACTTTTTAAGTTGGGCTTTAATTCTTTTAAAGCTTGAGCTGAAGTTACTCCTTTGAGCTAAGCCTAGCAGTATCAATTTTTGATGGAGCCCAATTATTTATCAGTGGGTGAGCCGATTCGTATTCAGTAAATGAGCCGCCCAGTTTATTTAATATTGTTTTTGGACTTCAGACTTTAAAGCAAGCCATTACTGTTTATTTCATTAAGGCCACTGGTTTATTTAATTAATTGGCTACTCTCTTTTGAGCCTATTAATTATTTGAGGTTTAGTAATTATGTTTCTATCGAAAAGCCCGACAGTCTCCACGAGCTCACATCTTGAGACAAGCCTAGTTAATTCTTTTATTTCGAACGAGTACAAAGGCGAGATTTATTTCACGACTAGAATATTCCGATAAGGAAGAAAGAATCACAGCTTTATTCGACCGCGTTATATGAGAATTAATTAAATCTATTAACAAGGATTAATAGTAGAATTCCCGATTATCTCAGAATAATAGTTCATGCATACGAGATTCATGCATAGTTAAATTACGCTTTCTCATTAATTGAGAATTTTCCTCGAGGCAATGTCTTATTTTACATTCTCATGATTAAGGTCAAGAGCGAGAGTAAGAACTATTCAAGAAGTCACAGTACTTTAGCAAAACTTTGCTATCAGGTGGGCAATTTCTTACGCGTAAATAAGATGTTATGCAAATGTTATGCTTTAAAATGCAAATTGGATCTTCAAGTATGGTATGCTTTATTACGTTTAACTGAGTTAAGCTTTATTATGCTGCACGTTAAATGATTTACGCTATGCTGTTTATACTATTTACGCCCTATGTAATTTACGCTTGATTACACCTATTTACGCTTGAATGCTTTACGCTGATAAGTTTATGCTTATGTTTGATGCTTGCGTCTGTTGGGGGAGGCCTCCCTCAACAGTACGATGCCGTGTCCGTTGAGGAGGGCCTTCCTCACGGCGCGATGCCCGTGTCCGCTGAGAGAGGCCTCTCTCGCGGCGCGATGCCAGTATGCCAGTATGCCAGTGTTACAGCGTCTATTGGGGGAGGCCTCCCTCAATAGTACGATGCCGTGACCGCTGAAGGAGGCCCCCTTCACGGAGCGATGCCCGTGTTCGTTGGGGAAGGCCTTCTCCACGACACGGTGTTTGTTAATGAAGATTGATGTGCTATTTATGAATTTGGAAATGTTTAATGAGCAAAGGATATGAAAGAAACTCATGCCTCTTATGCGATATTGTGAAATTGTTAATGATGTTATGTTATATGCTTGGCAACTGCCCACTAAGTACTCTTGTACTTAGCCCTTCGATGTTTATGTTTGTGCAGGTTGAGCTGTGATGGGCGATGAAGTGTTGTTGCTGAGTAGAGTTTTTGTCGAACTTAAAGTAGGCTCAGAAAGGATACATGTCTTCATACATGTATCTCAGTTATGCATTCCGCTGTAAACACTGATTATTTCAGTTACGCCTTCCGTTGCAAACTTTGATAATGTTTTAGCCAAGCCCCTAACGATGCCTTTTTCCTTTTTAAGGAATATTTAACGCGTATTCAAGCTCTTTGAGTATTCTTTTATGCACCCCTTTCTAATCCCGCTTCTTAATTTCCCTTCCCCAGTCATGGTTTTCCCGGATTAATTATCCTTAATTAAGGCCGGTCGTGACATGGGTGGGGTTTAATACCGAGTCGTGCCCTGGCCTAAGGGTTTAATCACAAATCTGCCAAAATAATGCCAACAAAACACACTGACAAGAAACATCCACATTAACAAGCAGACAAATAATTATATGGAGGACGCTAGAATTTAAGATGCATACTAGGGAAGAAGCCGAGATCTGGAGCCGTCGTTTGAAACCCGGACGGCGGCGGCTGGATACGGGCTATGCTGAAGGAGGCGGCGAAGCATTCGTTGTCGGCGAGGAAGGAGGCGACGCCGCGTGGAGCGACGCAGTGCCTAGATGTGAGGGCGGAGTGGGTGGATTGGGGATGTAGGGCTTTACCGCCGTTCTGTCGCGAAATCAGATAGGTCGAGGGAGATGGGATTAAGAAATAGAGGGTGAGGCAGAGGGAGAGAGATGAAGAGGGAGAGCATCGGCAGCCGTGGCTTGTGGAGAATACTTGAATTGTAGAAAATGTTTGAAGCGTTGAATCTGGAAAGTGAGAACGGCGGATCTGTAATGAGATTAGGGTAGAATTTTGGGAGAAGTGGAGAACACTCTAGAATTCAAAGGCAGCGGCTGAAACCCTAAAAATGAATGCCTCTCTGCATTTATATTATGCTGTGTTTATTGAATAATAAATATTGTGGTTGGGGCTCTCGAAAATAGCTTTTATATTGAATGTTGTATACTCTATATCTGCCATATATTAAAATGTTAATAAATAGTAGGATAATATATTTAGTTGGGTTCGAAAATTAGTTCGGACTTTCCTCTTAAGTGTGGCCCAAACAAAAAAAAAATTACACTTTTATTTAGTGGAGTTCATGGAGTTTGCTCTAATAAATTTATTTTTCTATATTTTTTCTTCAATTTATTGATTGAATTAAGAGCATCCATAGTGAGTGATTGAGTAAGCTCTCTTTACAGTTTACTCTATAGAGTAGGGGATCATTTCTAAGTAAGGAGCCCACAATGGAATGACTCATTCTTTTTAGTTTTAATTTTATATTTTTCATTTAATTTTAATTGTACAAATTTAAATAACACAATTTACTTCAAATTAAAATTGCATTAATTTTAAAAACCTATAAATTATATAAAAAAATTACATAAAACTTAAAAATTTAAAAACATAGCCTAAAATTATTAATATATGCAAATTTGAGTAAAAATACCGATTTGCTATATTAATTCAACCAAAATTGCCACCAAAACTGTTACTCCAATTCAAGTTCCATTTGCTATATTAATTCGAATTTGGGTAAAATAGGTGAGAAATTGGAATCAGAGGTGGAAAGTAATAATGTGACCATTTAAAAAATTTGAATTTAACTTTTTATTTTTATTTTAATTAAAGCGTGCACTACACGCACTCCACAATAGGGAGAATGAGCCTTACTCAAAAAATCGAATAATACTCGAGTCTATGCCAATCCACAGTGGACTTACTTGATCTCTCCCTTATTCGAGTAATGAAGAACGAGTCACCATTGTGGATGCTCGAATGGTTTTTATGTGAATTGATATGTTTGTGAAGTAATTGGCTCAATGTATTCTAAATTGTTTAGAAACTGATATTTATATTCTTTCTCTCCAATTGAGTTATTAATTGTATTTAACTCATATATAAAAATGTGTACCTATTTTTGTATTAAAATAGGGAATTCTACATGGAGTTAAATTATGAACATGTATCCAGTTGGATTTAAAAATAAGGAGCTACACATTTGGATTTAAATTATACTCCCTCTATCTGCGATGTGGTTTTCAAATTGTGGACGACGCAAATTTTTTAAAAAATGGTGAATAGATAATAGCGGATATTGTAATTAATGGAGTTTGGGTTTCACTATTATTGTGAGTGGAAGTTTGTGGATCCTACTTCTATAAATGAAAGTGGAAAAAATATCGCGGACATATCAAAATGACAAATGTGGAAACAATATCGCGGACGGAGGGAATAAATGTTTGCAATTTCTCGTTAGTAAATAATATTAGAATTCTTTATATCATGTCATAAATATTAATATGAGTATAATATGTAAATATAATTTAGAATGCTTTATTGGATGTGTAGAACCACTTTCGGATAATGCATCTTATATTATTTACTAATATTTACTAATTTCAACTTCTAGACTGTTGATTTGAGTTTCTTTTTTTATGAAGATCTAAATCTATAATTTGTAATTTAGTTGTATATTATATTTCTTATACAAGTATGTACTCCATTCATCCCACAAATCTTGATGTATTTCTAAATATAGTAACAATTAGTTAAAAAATAAGGATTCTTAATTACCTATTTTATCACTTTAATTATTATCTACAAACTTTTCTACTTTATCACTTTTTTACTTTATTACCTACACACTTAAAATATTAATCTACAATTTCTTAATTCTCGTGCCAAAAATAAATGCATCAAGGAGTATTAGTTATAGCATATTTAATTTTTAAATATGTTAATTATACAATATTTGCTAAGTACTTTTTTTTGTAGTTTTACATTATTTTAAAACATTTTTTAGTAAAATTGACTTGTGACTGATCCAAAAAAGAAAAATTGACTTGTGATTAAGTGGCAGGGGAAGTGAAGGAAATTTGCGGGCACGGCTGGGGGATGGGGAAACGTGGGGAAGACAAATTTGTGTGGTTGTTTTTGGGGTGGAGTGGTGGGGTAGGGTGGTGGTGTAGGTTTGACCGTTTGAGTTAATTTGTTTGTTGTTAGGTTTTTTATTTAAATTTTTTTCAATTATACTTTTTAAATTTTATTTATTTATATTTTCATTAAAAGTAAAGTATATTTACGCAAAATTTTATTATATTTAATATAATTTTATTTATGTGGCTAACATTAATCTTTTATTAAATAATATGATTGTTTAGAGATATTAACATTACATATGTGTGTATGTCACGTGCGCGCGCGTATCATATGATTTTGTGATATTTTAATTAATTTTAACATTATTTGTACATTAAAGTATATAACTATAACTATTGTTTAATTTTTTTTATCCATTATAAACTATTATATTTATTTGTGATATTTTAAATTTATATTTAAATTATATAAAATATTAGTTTACTCAAATTAATTGTGATATTTCTCACTAGCAGTATTATTATATACATATTTTGCTGCATGAGTATGTGATTTCTTAAATTTATGATTGACTTAGTATGCTTGGTAAATTTGTTAAATCTAAATGCAGTTGTTAACAAAATTACAATTTTTGCTATTTATATTTGCAGGTCATGAATGTGCTTCGTCATCTGATATTATTGAGAATCATGAAGATAGTCTTGCTGATGATGCTGAAAATACCATGGAACCTATTATTATTGATGATAGTAGTTCAAATTCTAACGCACGAAAATATTCTTTTGTTGGATCTTCATCTTCACGTTTTAATTATATTGTTCGTTGTATGAAGTCAAAGAGTTGATAGCGAAGGTTGTTGTTTATTGTTAAACTAGCATTTGCATCTTCAGTACCCACGCTACACTCACGTAGGATTTCCCTGCTCAGCACAACTCGTGCCAAGACTTCTCACTCAGAGTTCAGAGTACCTTCCTGAACTCCTAACCACTCAAACACTCTTATGGGGGGGAGGTTTGAACGAGTGCCAACTATACTTACAAAGAACAAGTTCTTTGAAGCAAGTTTGACCTTTGGCTTCTGGGTAAACAGATATATGCCTAGGGTCTAAGAGAATGTGTGTAATCAGCAGTGACTGATTTTGGCTTTGGAATTCTCTTCTTCGATTCAAGCTTTGAGGCGGTTGAGCTTTAGGCTGAGTAGCAATTTCGGCAGAGCTTCAGCTTATGTCGTTGAATCGGTGAAGGTTTAAGTGATCCTCGAGCGCTATTTGTAGGAGAACTCTTGAATAGATCCGTTGGCGTAGATCGTCCTCAAGATTTCTTCCGTTGGAGAGCAATTCGAATTTGGACTAAGGCTTCAATCTTCGAGGTTCCTTGTCTGGGTGGAAACGGCTCTCTTTGATGGACAAGAGATGTGACGTCTCTAAAAAGTAACCACCAGATAGGAATGACCTCTGCAGAGATAAAGATATTCCGAGATCTCTGCATTTAATGCGACTGTACTTGTGCGTACGTGGCTTCCTCTGAACGTTGGAAGATCAGTCCTAGGAGGAATGTTCAACTGATACTTGACTTTAGTATCAGTCCTTTTGCGCGCATTAAGTAATCAGTCTTCAACTGATTCTTCAACTGATACTTCAGTTGGTATCTGCAGTCTTCAGTCTTCAGTCCTTCGTTCTTCAGTCTTCAGTCTTCAGTCTTCGACACCGCAAGCTAAACTAGAAACGAACTCTAACACTTGAGTTCAAAACAATTCTAGTCTATTACAGTTAAGTCCTATGAATTTTGGTATCATCAAAACAAAAGGTTAGGATATTCAACAAGGTTCCCAACAATTTCCCCCTTTTTGATGATGCCAAAATCACACAGCAGTTCTAGACAACAGAAAGACTGAACTCACAGTACAAGTTCTAAAACTGGGGTGAAAACAGTTCCCCCTTAACAATAGAACCTAAAAATTTGTACTTAGATTTAAGAACGAAAACAGTTCTAAAACAGAACAAGGAGAAGACAGAAAAACCATAATCAGAGTCTGGACAAAGAGTCATTGTCTTCAGGTTGAGATAAAAAAGAAGTTCTTTTCATTAATAAAAGACTGATAAGTCATCAGTCTAGGTACAGAGCAGGACTTACAATGGAGTAAAAAGAAAAACAAAAACAACATGGGAAACCCATGGACTCCAGCAGTCTGCTTGGCTGCGCCTTGAACTTCTTGATCTTCATCTTCTGTCTTCGTGTCTTCATGTTCCTAAGCTTGTTCCACTCTCACTTGTTTTCCGTTGATTTGAGGTCTTATCATCTTGGCTAATCGTCCTCATGATCATCGGATGAAATAGGATGATTATTTTGCTTGATCGTCTTCAGTCTTTTGAGAATAAGTCTCTTAAGAATTTCCCCCCTTTTTGGCAACATCAAAAAGGTGGGATTTTGACTGAAGGATGAAGCTAAGACCATTGCGTGGAAACAGAATCGCAGAATGGTCCAGAGAAAGATGCTGAGGGTCAGAGGTAAATGGAGAACGCGAAGGGTTTAGAAAAAAAAATAAAGAGTGAGGGGAGAGGGGATGAAGGAGACGAAGAAAGGGGTGGGATTAGGTTTGCATGGCTCTCGAGACTGGGAAGAAGAGCAATCATGCAAACCAAAGGAGGTTGAGGAGAGGGTTGATGGTGAAGAGAAAGAGGCATATGAGGAGAAGTGTGTGGGAAAGGAAAATCGAATCAGTGGCTATCGTGAGGATAGACACTGTCGATGTTGCGCCGGTTGACAACGAGCTCCTGCTCATTGTTGTTGCTTCGCATCGAAGCTCCATGAAAGGCGAGAGGCCTTTCGGAGAGGGCAATGAAGTCTGTCCTATTTCAGACAGGTACTTCAAGCCGATGCACCGGGCATGAGGATAGAAGACACTCGCTTCGCTGGATACAAGTGAGGGTAGAGCAAACTTTGACGTCGGAGAGACGTTGAGATCCAGTGGAAGGGTCCGGTGAAGACCAGGTGTGTGAGCGTCATTCTTCCACTCCATGACTTTGCAGTCATAGATTTCTCCTTTAGTCGGAACAATTTTTCTCCGCAACTTTGGAAAGATTGAAAGTTTTTCTCACAGTGAAGGCTGTGGAGAGTTGTTAGTTGATGCAGAAAACTCGTGAAGACAACATGGTATAAATAGACAAGATGTGAACCATGTAAGAAGATGAAAAAGTTTTTCGAAAACTGTGCCTAAAATGCTTTTGAAGAAAAATTCACGTCCGCCGTCACTGCGAGGGACTGTGTCTTCAAAAAGTTGAAAGGCATCATTGCATTCTGTCATGTCAATGAGCTTTTCAAGAAATTTTATTGCAGAGGCAAAGAGGTTGGAAAGATTTTTGGTAAAAGATCAGGACAAGTTCAATCAAAACAGATTTTTCCTTTTAAAACTCTTGTCCTTCTCGGATATTCCATTTTCCAACAATCAGTTAAAGTTTTTGAAAGAAACTGATCAGTTAGAGAAAAGATTTTGAACTAAAAACTCAAAGCTCATAACTGAAATAACTGATTTAAAAAGTAAACATCTAAATTACTTACTGATCAACTGAACATTGTAGTCAGTTGATACCACTTGATCCTGGTTGATTCATCAGGATGACTTCTTCTTCAGATGAGCGCTCGGACTTCATTGCTTTCCACGTCGGCGATCGTAGAATCAGCAGTTGGTTGACCACCAGTCAGCATGACTGTTTGAGAAAGTCTTCAAACACAGCATCACTCTTCAGGGGTTGATGAGGCCGATCTTTCCACATAGATCGTTGAACCTCTCTTCTGGAAGAGCCTTGGTCAGCAGGTCCACTCTCTGAATATCAGTGGGAATCCATTCCACAGAGATATCCTTCTTTTCGACATGATCACGGATGAAGTGATGTCGAATAGCAATATGCTTCACTCTGGTGTGATGAACTGGATTCTGGGAGATTGCAATAGCACTGGAGCTGTCGCAATAGATAGGAACTTCCTTTTCGTCGATCCCATAGTCCTTTAGTTGATGGACTAACCACAGGATTTGTGAGCAGCAGCTTCCGGCAGCAACATATTCAGCTTCAGTTGTAGAGGTGGCGACTGAAGTCTGCTTCTTTGAAAACCAATAGATGAGCTTGTTGCCTAGGAATTGACATGTTCCGGAGGTTGATTTGCGAAGCTTGCATCCACCGAAGTCTGAATCTGAATATCCGGTGAGCTTGATGTCATCGTCTGCTGGATACCACAATCATAAGTTGGGCGTGCCTTTGAGATATCTCAGAATCCGCTTTGCTGCATCCAAATGAGCTTCCTTTGGATCTGATTGATATCTTGCACATACCCCGACTGCAAATGCGATGTCTGGTCTGCTCGCAATCAAATACAGCAAAGATCTAATGATTTCTCTGTACTTCTTCGAGGAGACAGAGTTTCCTTCTGAACCTGGATCAACTTTCCAGTTTGTGTTCATTGGGATCTTGACTGATTTCATGTGCTGAATACCGAACTTGGCTATCAGTTCCTTGGCGTACTTGGACTGACTGATCAGTATTCCTTCGTTCGTCTGCTTGACTTGCAATCCGAGAAAGAAATTCATTTCTCCTATCATGGACATTTGAAATTTGTTGGTCATGATGTCAGCAAACTTCTTGCACATGCGTTCGGATTTGGATCCGAAAATTATGTCATCGACATAAATCTGAAGAAGCAAGAGATCTTCTCCTTCTTTGAGAGTGAACAGAGTTCTGTCCACAGATCTTTTCTTGAAACCTTGTTCAATAAGATACTCCGAGAGAGTATCATACCACGCTCTTGGTGCTTGCTTCAATCCATAGAGCGCTTTCTTCAGCTTGTACACCTTTTCTGGTCCAGCAACCTCAAACCCTGGAGGTTGTTCTACATAGACTTCATCTGAGAGCACTCCGTTGAGAAATGCACACTTGACATCCATTTGGTGTACCTTGAAACCTTTGTGAGCTGCGAAGGCTAAGAAGAGTCTGATTGCTTCCAATCTGGCAACTGGAGCGAACGTCTTGTCGTAGTCGATTACTTCTTCTTGACTGTATCCTTTAGCTACAAGCCTTGCTTTGTTTCTCACAACGTTTCCTTCTTCGTCTTCCTTGTTCTTGAAAATCCATTTCAATCCAATCACCTTTGCATCGTCTGGTCGATCCACAAGCTCCCAAACTGAATTCCGGTTGAATTCATTGAGTTCTTCTAGCATTGCGATGACCCACTGAGTAGACTTCAGAGCTTCTTCAATATCCTTAGGGCTCTGTAGATGATAAGAAACAGCTGAAATTCTTATCTTCGTTGATGCAGTTCTGATTGATGTCGAAGACGAGGTTGCACATTGATCTCCGAGTCTTGACGCCATCTGATGGTTCTCCAATGATGTTCTCCTTTGAGTGGAGTTCAAACCATCTTCGATACTTCTTGATCTCTTCTGGAGATGGTGGGGATTCTTCGGTCAGAATGGTTCTGAGGTGTTGAGCACCTTCTGAAGCAGGGGAGAGTTGAGCTGGAGCTGCTTCTGCACGTTCAACTCGATCTTCAGCAACTGGAGTTCCCCCTTGACTGATGCTATCTGCATTGGCTCCAGTCTGAACTTCAGACCTTTGGCTGATCTTTTGATACTGAAGTATCTCAGTATCTTCATCTTTGCCTGGTCCCCACACCAAGATAGTAGAGGGCTCGGTGTTGTGGATTTCAGCTTTAGAACCTTCAGTGTTCTGAACACACTTTTCAGCTTCTTGTTCCCTGAAACCATCTGTAGATTCATCAAAGATCACATGAGGTGTTTCTTCAACACAAAGAGTTTGAGAATTAAACACTCGATAGGCTTTGCTTGAACGTTCTGTTCCAGAGTATCCAAGAAAGACTCCTGGATCAGTCTTGCTATCGAAAGTGTTTAACCTCTTCTTATCATTGTTGTGTATGAAACACTTAGAACTGAAAGCATGAAAGTAGGCAATCGATGGCTTTCTGTTCTTCCATAGCTCGTATGGAGTTCTTCCATGTCTCTGAGTGAGGAAGGAGCGATTCTGCGTGTAGCATGCGTTGTTGACTGCTTCGGCCCAAAACTTCAAGGGGAGTTTTGATTCGGCTAGCATCGTCCTTGCTGCTTCCTTTAGAGACCGGTTTCTTCTTTCTGCAACTCCGTTCTGCTGTGGAGTTCTTGCTGCAGAAGTTTGATGACTGATTCCTTGTTCGTCACAATACTTACGAATGACAGTATTGAGGAACTCACTCCCACGATCTGATCTGATGCTGATGATGTTGACTTCCTTTTCAACGCTCAGTCTTCTCAGCAGCTTTGGCAGTTCCTCCAGCGTCTCTTTCTTCTTGAAGAGAAAGATATCCCAAGTATATCGTGAATAATCATCCACAACTACTAAGGTGTACTTCCTACCGTTGTAGCTTCTTGGAGTGATCGGGCCAAACAGATCCATGTGAAGTAGATGCAGAATCCTTTCAGAGGAGTGTCCTGACTTTGACTTGAATGACATCCGCGTCTGCTTTCCTCTTTGGCATGCTTCACATTCTTGCTTCTTCTGGAACACAATAGAAGGAAGGCCTTCTACCAGTTGATGTTTAGCAAGTTTGTTGATCGTCTTGAAGTTGAGATGGTTGAGTCTCTTGTGCCATAGCCAGTTGAGCTCTGCTGATGAGGCATGTTTCTGGTGGGCTGTCTTCCCAAGAAACGACGTAGAGACTCCCTTGTCTGAATCCTTTCAGAACCACCTTCTTTTGATTGTTTCTAATAGTGAATTCATCCTTCTTGATCTTCACTGTGAAACCACTATCACAAAATTGATTCACAGACAACAGATTATGTTTAAGACCAGAAACAAAGCTAACATTACTGATACTGGCGTTACCCATGTTGAGCACACCGTAGCCTTTTGTTTCTCCGATTGAGTTGTCTCCGAATGCAACTTTGGATCCAGCTTTCTCAACATACTGAGATAGATATTCTTTGTAGCCCGTCATGTGCTTCGAACAGCCATTATCCAGATACCACGTTCTGATTGAAGCTTTAACCTCTTCCTTCTTTTTGTGTTTCCTGACATTGACCTGCAAGGAAGAGTTGCTTCAGGCACCCAATCAAGCTTTGGGTCCTTTGATGTTAGCTCGAGTTCCCTTTGGAACACATATCTGCTTCAGAATTGGTCTGGCTGATCTCTTGCGCTTTGTTGATTGTCTGATTGTCGTCGTTGGCGCTTCAGCTGGCACACGAGCATTCTTCTGTTGAGAAATCCTTTTGAAGGCCTCACTCTTGTAGCAGTTCTGTCTGATGAGTGGTTGAGGTCTTCTTTGCTCGGCGAAGTATCTTCCTTGAGATACTCGAGTCTTTGCAGACTTATGGAGACTTGACTGATGTCCAGTTGCTTGTTGTCGTGGATGTCGCTTGGCTTGTCTGGACTCAGCATTGCTTGGTCTCCATGCATGTTGTTCCTTCTGAAACTGAACTGAAGTCAGTCTCTGACTGATGTGGCCTTTCTTCCCCCTGGATTGATGAGGAAGATTCTTCTTGACTCCTGATGTTCCTTCCCCGATCTTTGACTGAAATCTGCTTTCTAGTCTTCTCAGTAAGATGATCTGGTTGGGGGCCTCCTTTGCTCGTCTGTAGCTCCGTGGAGGTGGAACATTTGATCTAGCCATCAGTCTGCGTTTGCGAACTTCATCCATGTCATGATCTCTTGATTCTTCTGATGTTGTGATTTCAGAAGGATCGTCCTTCGAAATGATCATGACATCATTTCCTTTGTCAGCTGCAACCTTTCCTCCGATGCTTTTAACAAGGCCTTTCGATGGAAAGTTGCTCATCATGGGAGACTGCATCATGCAGTTCTTGACTGTTTCTTCCAGCTTGTGATTGAGCCTCTTGATCTCATGAGAACCTCTCTCACATTCTGAGTTGGATATTCTGAGCTTTTTTTCCAGTCGGCTGTTCTCCATGATTAGCTGATCAAGACACGTTTCATCCAGAAAGTAGATGATTGTCTGATTCTTAGCTCGTTCATCATTGATCTCCTTGTCCATTTTCTGATTCTGCTTGAGGAGATCTTCGAACATTTTCCTCAGCTGACAGTGATCAGTCATGAGCTGATCAAACTCGTCAGTTTCATCGGATGAGCTACCTCCAGATTCTGAGTGGTCTCCTGAAAGCATCAGGAAGTTATCAGTATAAGGATTTTTTGAATGAGAGATTACCTCTGAGCCATTCATTCCATTGTCGTAGCTGTTGTCAGCCACGCTTTCTGATTCATTGGCCAGCAGGGCTCGGCTCTCATCGTCTGAGCTGGAACTGTCGAAGTCGGATGATTCTGATGTGTCTTTGGAAGAATCAGCATCGTCAGCAACCATCGCTTTCTTCTTCGAAAGGCTACGATCTCTCTTAGCTTTCAGTTCTCTGCGCTCAGCTGGAGTCAGATCAGGGCATTCATGTCGAAAGTGCCCTTTCTTTCTACATCCAAAGCATTCCATGTCTTTGATGTCGTGAGCGGCTGACTTCCTTTCCCCGCTTCGATCTGTGGAATGTCTGGAGTTGCTTTCTCTTTCTTTTCCTTTGTAGTGCTGCTTGTGGAACCTTCTGTACTTCCGGAAACTTGGACTCCATCTTGTTGAATCTTTCAGTCAACAAAGCATATTGACTGAAGAAGTCCTCTGGGTTGAGTTCCGTTGGCTCCTTGATCTGCTTCTTGCCTTCTCTTGTTGAGGCCTTCAGTGCAACTCCTCTTGAGGTTGATGGATCATCTTCGTCTGATCCTCCAGCCTTCTTGTTTCCAAGATTTCTTAGAAGGTCGAACTCATTTGCCATGAGATTGGAGAAAAGCTTGTTTGTCGGGAGCTGACTGAATCCTGGCTTATGCTGATGAGCGACTGAGTAGATCTGCCATTCTCCACGTGGCAGTGCTCGAAGAATCTTCAGGTTGATTTCTCGTTGAGTGTATTTGTCTTTGGAAATGGATTGAACTTCATTCAAGATTTGATTGAATCTTTGTTCCATTTCCTCGACAGATTCATTCTTGAGCATGAGGAAGGAGTCGAACTTTTGGCAAGCTATGGATAGCTTATTCTCCTTGATTTCCTCAGAACCTACGCACATTATTTCCAGAATGTCCCACATCTCCTTTGCAGTTCCGCACTTGATGATCTTCATGACATGCTTGTCGGGAACGGTGCTAGAGATGATGCTTTTGGCGAGGTTGTCAAGCTCATCTTGCTTCCTTTCTTTGGTGGTGAAGTCTGCTTTTTGCTTGGGCTGGACCTCATCGTAAGGATCTTGTTGTGGACCAACAGGAACCCTTTTGACAGTTTCGGTGATGGTGATCGGTCCGCTGGTGATGACTTCCCACATTCGGCAATGTTAGGGCGGTGAGGAAGCTTTCAAGCTGAAACTTCCATATGTCGTATTTTTCAATACTAAGCATAGGTAGAGAAGATAATCTGTTGTGGTTAGTCTCCATAAAAAAAGAGAGAACAGATAACAGCAGATAAAACAGATAGCAAGCACAAAGAGAAAGTTGTTGGTTAAGGTTTCTCTTTGCTGTTAGTCAGTGTTCAGTTTATCAATGGAAATAGCACAAGTAAGAATGTAAAACTGAAAGCTGTAAACAACACAGAGACTTTTACGTGGTTCGGAAAAACCCTTTCCTACATCCACGGTTGGTTGATCAGACCAACAATCCACTCTGCAAGTGCTTGACGGGTGCACTGCAAACCGAACCCGTGTGCTTGCCTGGTGCACACAACCGTAAACTGAAGAAAGCCCTTCTTCAGTACCCACGCTACACTCACGTAGGATTTCCCTGCTCAGCACAACTCGTGCCAAGACTTCTCACTCAGAGTTCAGAGTACCTTCCTGAACTCGGAACCACTCAAACACTCTTATGGGGGGAAGGTTTGAACGAGTGCCAACTATACTTACAAAGAACAAGTTCTTTGAAGCAAGTTTGACCTTTAGCTTCTGGGTAAACAGATATATGCCTAGGGTCTAAGAGAATGTATGTAATCAGCAGTGACTGATTTTGGCTTTGGAATTCTCTTATTCGATTCAAGCTTTGAGGCGGTTGAGCTTTAGGCTGAGTAGCAATTTCGGCAGAGCTTCAGCTTATGTCGTTGAATCGGTGAAGGTTTAAGTGATCCTCGAGCGCTATTTGTAGGAGAACTCTTGAATAGATCCGTTGGCGTAGATCGTCCTCAAGATTTCTTCCGTTGGAGAGCAATTCGAATTTGGACTAAGGCTTCAATCTTCGAGGTTCCTTGTCTGGGTGGAAACGGCTCTCTTTGATGGACAGGAGATGTGACGTCTCTGAAAAGTAACCACCAGATAGGAATGACCTCTGCAGAGATAAAGATATTCCGAGATCTTTGCATTTAATGCGGTTGTACTTGTGCGTACGTGGCTTCCTCTGAACGTTGGAAGATCAGTCCTAGGAGGAATGTTCAACTGATACTTGACTTTAGTATCAGTCCTTTTGCGCGCATTAAGTAATCAGTCTTCAACTGATTCTTCAACTGATACTTCAGTTGGTATCTGCAGTCTTCAGTCTTCAGTCCTTCGTTCTTCAGTCTTCAATCTTCAGTCTTCGACACCGCAAGCTAAACTAGAAACGAACTCTAACACTTGAGTTCAAAACAATTCTAGTCTATTACAGTTAAGTCCTATGAATTTTGGTATCATCAAAACAAGGGTTAGGATATTCAACAAGGTTCCCAACATACAGTAAGAAGAACGTGTCAACAAACTGATAGTTCACGTAGGGTTTCAGTCTTTTCAGTTAAAGGATCAGAGAAGTGTTATAAATCTTACTAACTATCCAAAGATTTGTCAGTTAGACTGATAACACTCAGAGCGGAAATGATTTTTAAGAAATAACCTTTTAGTGAATCACGTTGTCAGTTTAGGGTTTCTCTTTTCTACTTATCAGTTTCAGTGAGTAATATTTGTGTACAAATATATAAAGTAAATACTGAAAGCAATAACGAACACATAGAATTTTATGTGGTTCGGAAAATAAGTTCCTACGTCCATGGTCAGTCGATCACACTGACAATCACTATGTTTGTGCTTGCGGGTGCACAACAAACCATAGTTCTGAAACACTTGTTTCAGAGCCAACACACTAGGTTGGACTTCTTCTTCTTAACTCGCAGTTGCTAAGACAACACTCGTCTAGCTTGCAGAGGCTAAGAAACTCTGAGTTCAGACAACTGTCTCGAACTCTGTCTCTCTCAAACACTCTTTTCACTCTTTTAGTAAAGGGATTTAAATCTCCAACTAAGAATACTGAGATCAGGTTCTCAAGTAATTAAGGTCTAGGCTAAGGATGAAAGAATATTTGCCTAGATGCACTAAGAGAATTTTTGTATATCAGATAGATTGATATTTACAACAATGAGTATTCTCTTCTTCGATTCAAATATTTTTCTAAGGAAAGTCGAGTCTAGAATTTGGCAGAGCTTCAGCATATGTCTTTGCATCGATGAGGTAGGAGGTTGTTCCTTGAGCTCTATTTATAGGTAGATTTTGGGGAATGGATCAGTTGGAGGAGATCCATCAACAATATCTATCGTTTGACTCATAATTTCAAATCTGGCTCAGGGTCTATGTCCTCTATCTCCTTTACTGCCGAAAGAGGTATGGTCTTTCTTATATAGGAGATGGTGTTACAGGATAAAGTAACACGGTAAGGGAAACTCTGTAGGATTAAGGACGATTCACCATATCTTCGCATTAAATGCACTGTCCTTTGCAATAAATGTGGCGTGTACTGAAAGTCTTCATCTTATCTTTTGTTAAAACCGAGTGAATTATACTTAACTCCAATATCAGTCCGTATCTGCACTATCAGTATGAGATTTCCTTCTGAATCATAACTTCAGTAACATTGAATGCTTCGACTGATCAGGTGTACTTACGTGTTTCCCTAACACTTGTACTTCAGTGCAGGTCCTTCATTAAATTCAGCATTTACTCCAGGTGGACTTCAATCTTCAGTGTATGGTGTTCAGTTTTTGCAACTTCAGTCCTTTGGTCTTCAGTCATTCGGTCTCCAGCCTTTGCCTCTTCAGTCTATACTAGAAAAATGAACTCCAACAGTTGAGTTCAAAAGAATTCTAGTCTAGTAAAATAAAATCTAAGGGTTTTGGGATCATCAAAACTAAGGATAGGATATTTCTTTTTATTTCCCAACAGAGTATATTATAAAATATATAACATAAATCATATATATTTAGTTTTATTATATATATATATATATATATAGTATATTAAATTACACAATTGACCTTAAATTAAGTATATACGAGGGATATAACATGCAAATTAAATCTTGTAAAACAAGGCTATTTTATAACAGGTATAGAATATAGATAAGTAGTTAGAGTACAAATCTCATTGCTTCATCCCCAACTCAAAATATCAAAATTTGTGATAAAAGTTCATAAAGTGGACTTTAAAAATGTCAAAATTAAAATAGTAAAAATAAAAGTTATCCATTAAGATTAAAAAAAATTAAAAATTAACTACACTTATCATTTTACCCTTCACATAAAAAACTTAAAAACTATATATATAATAGATTATGTAGCTCCCCTTAGTAGATACATCTAAATTTGAACCACACATTTTTATTTATATCGACATATAAAATCGCGACACGTGACAGAGTCCTTCTAATACAAGAAACACAAAGAGGTATTAATGTCCTGTAAAATAATCATGCACCAGAGGCGCGCCCCCGCGTCCAATGGTGGGGTTGAAGCAACCATTTTACCCTTGGTTCCACCGCCGCCACTGCTACCACTAATTGTGCCCTCCATTGCGCTCCTCTCCATATGCAGCGGTGATCGCCTATATAGGAACACCTCAATGATTCTTCATTTGATCGTGATTTCTACGCCGATGTCTTCTAAGGAAAATTGGCAGCGAGGATGGTGATTGGGAGCTTCATGCTACTGATACAGTGATCGTTAACTCAACTCAAAACACCTATTGATTTGATCCGCAATCGTACGAGGTCATTCTCGTGAAGTAATTAAGTTAACCCAAGTCGTACTATCAAGGAAAGCTAAGCAGGGCGTTCACTCGTGTTGCATACATATAACAAGAAAATAAACTGAACACTCTAAACAAAGGTTAGGTCTGACACTCACACTCCAATTAACTAATGCATAATTAAAATAAAGCGTATAAAATTATCTATGTGAGATATCAAATATTAATAAGCAATAGATGAAATAAGTATCTAAACTAGGCATAAATAATTTGTGTAATTCTAAGTTAGGGTTCTAGAGGAAAAGCAATAATTCACTAAAATTAACACGCAAAAAAGATATCAATTATCTAGGCAATAAACATAATTATTAACTAGAATTAATGTGACAAGAGCATAATAAAGAAATAAGAAATACTGTAAAATCATAAATCTTGGTTTAATCAAGAGCAATAAGAAATTGACTTATAGTAATGATAATCCAAAACAATGGAACAAGAATCTCTGACTACTGTATTT
The DNA here is from genome assembly GCF_028751815.1 of Salvia miltiorrhiza. Taxonomy (NCBI): domain Eukaryota; kingdom Viridiplantae; phylum Streptophyta; class Magnoliopsida; order Lamiales; family Lamiaceae; genus Salvia; species Salvia miltiorrhiza. The sequence goes on along the minus strand of NC_080394.1, from coordinate 34,599,338 downwards.
GAATTATTCTAGGTGAATGGTGTTTCGAATAAAATAATCCTAAACTAAGATGAATGGTGTTTGAAACTATCTGTCTAGAATGGCGTGCCCTCAGAATAAAATAAGTTAGCTATTTAAAACATGGGCAAAAGTAGTGAAAGCTACGACCGCGGGCAAAGGAGCGGGCACGGAGTAAAGTTACAGTCTTTTGGGAATTGAAAAAGAGTAAGCAAGCACAAAGCAACGGTTGTGGCCTAAGACGCGGTCGTGGGGGTGCTTGGCAGGATAGAGAGCGCGCGAGGAGGTAGAGGTGCGACCGTGAGGTCAAACGCAACCGCATGGAGCAGCAAGGCGCGCCGGCAGCCAGAGGCGTGGTCGCGGGGTGAAGGGCATTGACCAGGGAGGTGTTGGCTGAGTGTTGGGTGCGTTGGCGGGGAGTAGGGCGCGCAAGCAGGCTACTCTGGGCGTGGGCGTGGGCGCTGGTCGCGCGTGGACTAGATTGCGCGGTGTTTTTGTTTTGGTCTGTTCTCCCTCATTTTAATTCCGACTTTGGATCCTTTTTTACCCACGAACTCCTATTGAGACCAGCTTCAATTCGTCTTCAAGTTTTCAACTCAATTCTGACTCCATATTTATCCACTTATTAATCAATTAGAGCATCAAATTTCGATACAACAAAATTAGCACAGAAGCTCAAATCAATCAACTCTTGAGTGAACAAGACCAAAATATAAACCTATAGCACACCTAAACACCTAGAAAATCATCAAAAAATAAGACTAAACAATCATCGGTCTCGCAAATGAAAAATTTACTACCGACAAAAGTGAAGGGTGATGGCCGCGGTGCTGGTGTGAACGATGCAAGAATCAAAACTTATAATTTTAAAACATAAAGAATGAGTGTAGATAGGCCTAGGGTTGAGCATCTATTCAAAATCGAACTGAATCGATCCCCTTTTTTCATAACTGAAACTGAACCGACCGTTGCATAATATAAATTGAGCTAAACCGATATTGATTCAAAAACCGACCAAAATCGAACTGATGAAAATCGATCGATTTTGGTTAATTTTTGAACCGAACCGAACCGATCCTTATAAAACACACACATTGATTCTAAATTACTAAGGTCGAAAAATTGCTCTAATAATTAAGGAATTTATGTTATAGCATCATGTAGCAACACGAAAATAAGGTCAAAAGCAACAAAAACGTTCTTGAATCACATTAGAACCAACCACAATAAACAAAAGATTTGATTTGTTTACTTGTTAAAGCATGAAATGAAGAATGTTTCAACTTGGCCTTTCAAAATACTTTTGTTGGCGGCGAAGGAAAAAAAAAGTGTGAGGGTGGCACACTTGTTGTGGCTACGAAGGGGAGGTCGAAGGGGGAGGGTTGCCACACGGTGAAGGAAAGGTCGTGTGGCGGGCGCTCAAACTGCGAAAGCCGAAGGGAAATGGAGAGAAGAGGCAACACCGTAACTAGAGGACAGACGAGAGGTAGTTGATGGTCGCTCCTGTATTGTGTCAAGCTTGTGGGTTGTGGGTGGGGTGACCGCGCAAATCTCAAATGAGAGAGACAATTAGGATTTTTTTGTGGGTCAAGATTTTGTGTATAATATATTATTTATACTCCCTCTATCCCCCATATTTATGCATACCTTTCATTTTTGGTATGTCCTCCAAATTTATGCACACTCTATTTTTGAATACTACCTCACTCATAATTTTCACAATTTTACCTTGTGACTTACATTATTTACCCACAATCTACTTTACAATACCCTTAATGTCGGATCATTTTTCCACTATCACTACTCAAAACAATTTTTCATTAAAATTCGTGCCGAAAGTAGCTATGCATATTTATGGGGCATGTAGGGAATATAGTACAAAAATGTACTCCTTCCGTCCCTCAAACATCTTCCTAAGGGAGGGTGACACATGTTTTAATAAAAATTAGTCGTGTATATGATGAATGGAGAATGAGTCCCACAAAAAGTGAAGATTGTAAGAGTAATAGTTAGTGCAATTATTTTCAAAAGTATGTTAGGAAGATGTTTTAGGGACAGACCGAAATGAAAAAGAGGAAGATGTTTGAGAGACAGTGGGAGTATAATATATGTATGTAATGTTCGGTTCGATTCCCGACTGACCCATAATAGGAAAATCAAAATTGAACCGAATATTAATCGTTTTTTTCTTTAGAAAATCTAATCGAGAACTGACTTTTATTTTTTTAGTCGAACTAAACTGAAAATGATTGATTCAATCATTTTTTTGGATCGTTTCGGTTCAATTTCTACACACAAAAATAAGCAAGGGAAATAGAGAGACATGATTGTATTGAAAAATATATGGCAAGGACAAAATTGTCTTCTTACACAAAAATTGGTTAATTTTTTTATTTTTTTATTTTAATCAATTTTTTTTATTATATCATATTGGATAATTTTGTATAGGGCTATCGTCTTGTAAATACTCGAACTTAATCTCATATTGATGACAAACGTATCTGCTTCATTATGCACTTCAAACTTTCCTCTCAATCCAGTTTCCATATCACCAACGATTTATGGGTAAAAAAAAATTGAGTGTAAAATAAAAAAAAATACAAAGTTTAGATATTTATAAATAAATTTTAAAGTTGGAGTTCAAATAAAAAATAAAAAAAATGCAAGTATTTATAGACCAATACCCTTTCTATGTATGGACTCAAATTATTATTCTCTTACATGTGTGTGTATATATATATATTTTGAGGGTGCTCTTACGTGTATATTTATTACATCATTCGGTACTTTTATGTGCATAATCCTCCGAAGTGTATGATTACGCATGACACGAAGAAACGGGTCCATCATGAAGGGATTTGCTTTGTATATGCGCATGCCTTGGAAGTTGGAACCTAAAACAGAGATGACAATTCCTTCATTCAGATGCTTGAGAGTTGAGACCATCACACCTCACCTCTATTCATCCTTTCACCATTTATCATTTTAGTCCACTGTCCACCTTCGTTTAACCAAACATGTGTCATCTCTAAACTTTGAGTTGTATTATTCCGATAACGTGCCATTCCTTCATTACTATTCATAATAACAATAAATCTATGCAACCACGCTCTCGTCGCCCACAAATTAATTTAATTAATTTTATTTTTATTTTTTTAAATAAAAATAAAATTTAGTTATCTTATTATATTTTTTGCATTATATTTATTTCTTTTAATTTCTTCTATATTTTTTATTTTATTTTTAATAAAAAAATTATAAAAAATAACTACAATGTAAAGAAGACAATAAAATAATTAAATTTTATTTTTATTTTAAAAAATAAATTTGATGAGGAGTAAAATACGCACCAGCGCTGTGCAGAACATGGTTGGAATATTTCTCTTTATTCTTATTATTATTATTGTTATTATTAATATTTGGTGCAACTCTGAGTTTTAATTGGGAGTTATCGTGGCAACTTAGCCCAGATCTCGACTTGGCAAGTTCAGCTCTGCCTTCCAACTATGTTGCGCCAGCTCTGATAGCACAATTACAAGACGGAGATCAGAACAAGATTGAGCCTACTTGAGTTAATGGGCTCAAGTGCTAGCTAATGGACCTAAGGGCCTTAGGTGTACTCTAGTACCTATAAATATGAGTTTTATTACTAGATTAGGAGATTTTTTTGGGTTCATTAATCTCTCATTGTAAATTGTAAACTCTTCAGTCATAGTGAAACCCCGAAAAATCCACTCGTGGATATAGATCTTAGTGATCAAATCACGTAAATCTCGTGTTCTTATCGTTTTCCTTCATTATGTTGATTTTTGTTTCATCAAAGTTAAATAAATTATTATTTTTTATTTAAATAATTTGTAGATGGCCACAATATAACTATTTAGCATCACTCTAATAATAATACTTTTCTTTAAAGTGAACGATACTTTATAATTAGGTGTTAAAAAATAAATGTAATTATTTTTTTCAATATACTCGTGCATATATCCCCATAAGAGTTTTTACGTTATACAATACTAAAATATATTACTTTATCCGTCCTACTTTAATAGGCTCATTTCTTTTGGGTATGAAAATAAAAAAGTTTACTTTTTAAAAATGGTGTGGTCCACACCATTTAAATAGATTTTTTCATTTAAAATAAAAAAATAAGTCTGGAACAATTAAAAAAAAATGAATCTATTAAAATGGGATGGATGGAGTAATAAAGCGCGCAAGGAATACTCAACTCATACGCGAAAAAGAAAAAGTTAACAAGTCCTCTCATTCTTTAGAATATACACTATGATGTCATATACTACATAATATGTGGCGTGCAATTTACACTATTCTTCACAAATCTTTACATTTTCGTATCTGCATCATACATTAGCTTTTCCTAGAAGCAAGTTTTGTATAAAACCCATACCAGAAAGCTACAAAATATTATCACCTTATAACTGCATCTAGATAATTACAAGGGTTTGGAGGGGCTGACAGGAAAAAAGACAAATAAATCTAATCTGCGTTTATCTCAACAAAAAAAAAAAGAACTTATCTGCATTTAATTCAGAAGTAAGCATATACCACTTCAACACAGCATTAAATTGCGACCGGATCCAGTTCATTGGCAGTATGTACTAAATGTTAGTAGTTCAGACTTGAAGAAGAGTTTTTTTTTTTTTTTCCTGTGTCTGGAAGAAGATAGATACAAGAAGTGGAACTATGGCATGCACATCAGTGAGATGCGGAAATTGAATGCACAGGAATACAACAGAAGAGCTTACACTAGTAATTTAATTAAGTAGCAGGATAGCATCACTGCATTGTCATATTTTGATACATTATTACACAAAAGAAACAAGTCGTATCAGACTCTTCTAAATTATGCAACTCTAAACAGTTCAAGTGTTGGGGGCATCCTATTACATATAAATGCTATGTTCAGTAGAAATGGAGCACTGAGATTTGCTTGGGCCATATCTTGATGTTTGCACCATCACAGAATATACTAAAATACATGATCATGCTCCAATAACACACTTCTGACAACTTATAAGCCCTTAAAAGATAAGTCGCTCGCACCTTCACCGCATTAGAAGCGGGAAAGCTTCATTTTGGCTTTCCATTTCATACTCGTAGCCAAGACTGTTTGCACGCTCCCGAAACTCGCTCATCTCAGCATCGGAGACTTGGATGCCAACCAACACATTGGCACCGGTTTCCCCCTGAAGATGGAACACAGAGGTAAGTTTTCAGTGGAGATGCAGGAAATGGAGATTGGATACGTCTAAGATATTGACAAACATATGCATATGTATTCAGTGAAGAGACGGTTTGGAGGAGATCATAACCTGTCCGCGGTAATGGAACAGACTAATATTCCAGCGTGGACTAAGGGCGTCTAAGAACTTCACTAAGGCACCTGGCCTCTCAGGGAAAACAAAGCGGCACAGTAGCTCATCTTTGACATTTGATCGGCCACCCATCTGCCAAAGATTCAAAAATGAATTACATAGAGAAAAGGTTAAGTATGATGTACTCATTTTTTTCATCCAAACCTAAGTGGCCACTAGTTGTATTAAGCCCAACAGTCAAACAGAAACAGAGGCTGCATGCTACATTGACAAAAAATACTGTTTATACTATATCTAGCGACTGGAAACTTCTATTTCATTTCAACAACTACAAGTACTTCTTTCCATAGCTGATGACACACAAATGAAGCTGCGGGAAATCAGAATATTTAACTTGTTGCTGAACTGCTCGAGTGAAGTATTTGGCCATTCAGGCCAAACAATTCCACCAGTTGTAAAGTTTCAAAACAAATATCTAAAAGAGAAGTTAAAGAAGAGTGAGATATTTTGGGTAGTAGGTTTCCTGAATTTGTTCACATTGTGTGTTACTTTTATCTTGGATTTCTCCCAAGAGAATCCCATCAACGTCAACGGTCAACCATATCCTTCCAAAGGAAATAATTGGTACTTCATTTCTGCCTTTCGCAGAAAATATCAAAACTCAAATTCAGGTGTCAACATGTGGATTGAAGTGAGCTCAAGCCAATAATACAGTATTTCCTTTTAATAAATTTACGTGTCCTTACCAGATGTCGCAAATGATCTTTAACCAAGTCATTCTCTGTGAGATTAATAGTATGTAGTTGGGACAGCTTCAGTCTTTCCACCATTGCATCAAGTTCTGCTTCTGTGTGAAGACCAACACTGTATAAAAGAGACAGCAAAAAAGAAAAGGGTAAACAAGATAAGTTGCTCATGCATAGTAGTCTAAAGAAGGCAAAGAATGTTCGTATTTTTTTTTAAAATTAACAGAAATACGTGAAATGTATCCCTTGCCTGTATAGTACTAAAGCTTTTTCTTTATCTGAATTGAATCTGTATTTGAATTCAGTGATATTCATAAGCCCGACCTGCAACCAAACACTATCCAAATAATAAAAAGGAGGACGTTATGGTGATAATAGAAATGACAACAGAGATTACAAAGAAAATCGCACAAGCTCACAGAACCGCTTAAAGCTTCCCAGTTCCTCTGGCATGTAAGTAGCCAATACAGCTTCACGGCGTCTACCGACATCTGCTAGTTCAGTTACCAATCTCAGTCTATCAAAATTCATGTTAGCGCCACTTGTCACAGCTACTACATTAGCACCCTTGAGTCCATAGTACTTGCAATAAGCCTCAGCTCCAGCCAGGGAAAGGGCACCTGCAGGTTCTAAAATACTCCTTTTCTCCTCAAACATGTTCTGCAACATAGTAGATTAATGGTTAGTAGTTAACAACCCAATATCAAAGATGAAGGTATTCTATCAACATTTAACGTTGCAGGAGGTTCATTGGCATGATACTTTTCAACCTTGAGGACAGGCCCGAAAATAGTGGGTAACTAAGAGATGAAACTATGCATACTAATGTGATTCTCAGCTATAAATTCACTGACTCACATGTAAATAATAAAGAAACAGAGAGTGTTGATGTTTCCGGTCTGAATAGGCATTTCTAGGGATAAACACAATGTGAAGTGGACTATGAAAATTAGTTTTCTGAATTCATGAATTATGTATCACTTCTGCAAAACCACTAAGCTGTCACAAGTATCACGAGTCCAAAAACACCATAGTGGCTGTCATTATTGCAAAACCATAAGAAGACACTTACAAATGTGTCAACTGCTGCATGGAAAGAAGAGAAGTTGTACCCAATTGACATTTTGCAATCTTTTGTTTATCTAGTATTCTGGATACAACTTTACAACATTTTCCCCAGCTTAATCTGTTCACAACTCGGAATTATATCAAATGGTAAAATCATAATGCATCCCCCCGGCACCCTAGAGGAGAAAACAAAAGGCAAAAAACAAAAAGCAAAACCAAGACCTGCTAATACTACTTGAGCAAGGGCAAAGGCTGGATGGCATAATGCCAAGAGGCTAGAAGAGAAAACACAAAGCAACAAGAGCAATGCTCCTAAAAAACAAAATGAGAATGAAGAAGTAGCTGAGTTCTAATTCAAAAATCAAGACAACTATAAAAAAGGTCATCTTTATGAACGCACAAAACAAATGAGATACTGTTAAAAAGGATCAACTCTATAATATATTCCCTTGATAGCTTCCTCATTAGATACTGCTATCCAGAACATGAGAGCAGTTACCAGACAATATAACTGGCTAGAATATATATATGCTGCTGTCCAAAAAAGTAAAATACAACCTAAAACTAGTAGGTCCCGAACTAAGGCATCAAGAATGTGAAAAGAAAAGGAAAACAGAATTTTAATCCAGGCAACCAGGAAAAGGCAGCTGACCTTTATTGATGCACAAATAGCATCACGGCTAACAAGAACAACCCCATCTATCAGTTCCCTGCAAAGACGAAAAGTCTCTTCACCGACGACCCTGACTGCTACACCATCAGCGAAACCTCCCACTTGATCCAACGCTACTCGCCGGCCATGGTGCAACGATAATGCCATTGCATTGGCATCAAAAGGTTCCACTCCAATAATTTTCACTTCTGGAGAGACCCTTTTTACGTAGGCAGCAATGCCAGCTATAAGTCCACCACCACCGACAGGCACAAATATTGCCTCTATCGGGCCTTTCATCTGTCGCACAATCTCCATGCCAACTGTTCCCTGCCCTATTATTACATCAGGGTGATCAAAGGGAGGAACAAATGTGCGGCCCTCCTCTTCAGCCTGCTTTTTGGCAAAAGCCTGGGCTTCATCATATGAATCCCCCACAAGCACTACAGTCCCCCCCAGTCTTTCAACCGATCTCCACTGCCATTATCAAGTGAAGAGATTTAGAAAATGTATGCAAAATTTCTAGAAAAAATAAAGATAAGGTTATGAATAAGCACACCACCTTTATTTCTGGAGTAGTAACGGGCATTACAATCACAGCATTGCATCCCAGTTTCTGGGCAGATAATGCCACGCCCTGTGCATGATTTCCAGCTGACGAACATATCACTCCTCTTTCAAGTTGTTCCCTTGAAAGCTTTGCCATCATATTATAAGCCCCACGAAGCTTGAACGAGAAAACCTATAAAGCAGATTATCAATACTTTTACTCAAATGTCAAATCTCTAGTAACACAGAAAGGTAACTTCACTTTCTCCTGGTTTTCATTTCCCCCTTTCTTTTTCCCAGTGGAAATCTGTGTCTACGAAAGACACCAAGTTTTCACAAAAATCAACCAAATTTTGGATGTTTGGCTAAAAAGCCTAAAACAGAAAAAATTACTCAAACTGGAAAATATGATGAAGAAAATTGAGGGGAAAAAAACAATGTCTCGCAAAAGATGATAAATAAACAAGCTTCACGCAAACAATAGCTTAACGAAATGAGGGACACAATTACCTACGCAAAGAAACGAGATATACATCAAACTAAATACATACAGGCTGGAAATCCTCTCTTTTGAGCCAGACGTTGGTTCCCAACTTCTCCGACAGCTTCGACGCCACCTGCAATGGCGACTCATACGCCACGTCATACACCTTCGACGACAGAATACTAGTCAGATATTCCATTGCATTCAATGAACCGACTCCAGCTGCACAGCTGCCAGAATACCTATTCGGCACCAAATACCCGCTCTCGCACTGCAGTGAGCTCGGCGGAACCACCAACAACGGCTTCTCCGGCGCCGGAGGTGGAGGAGGAGACAAAGGCGCAGCCAAATGGAGCTCCTCAACGGTCGGTAAAGTCGGCGCCGGCGCCGGCTTTGACAGCCTGGCGACCGCAGAAGATCTCGGTCGGCAGCAGCTCGGGATAGTGGCTGAGGAAGCCTCCGTGAAGTCTCTGCCGGGAAATGTGGCGCGGCGGAGAGGCGATTGCGTAGGGGCAAAACGGAGAACTTCCATTCGTAGATTGGAATTTACGTGAGGCTCCTGGCAACGGAGTGGCAGGAAATGCGAGGGAGATGAAAACCTTTTATAGTCACCTTCACCTAAAGGGTTTTGCTATGCCTATGCCTATGCCTATGAGTGAAAACTATAGGGTTAGCCGCGGGTGACGGGAGGATCCAATAATAATTAGCACGTTTCGCTATGTCAAAAATAAATAAATAAAATAACTAGCACGTTTGGTTTGTGATTAGTGCCGACCGAGTTCGGCCAGCGTGGAATCCATTTGAAAACCTATGGACTAAATTGCCCGAGCAAACAAAATCAGTATACCTACAAAAGAAAGAAACAGATTAGTAGATTGTATTTTGTGGGAGCCATGTAAATTACCAAGACCATCTCCAGTAGAGAGGCTTCTATGGAGTCGTCTCTTTCTTATTCTATCAAAAAAAATTGTCTAGACTATTTTAAGATTAAAAAAATACTCCATTAAATTTTAAAATTTTAAAATTTCATTAAATTTAAATTTAAAAAATACAATAATTAAAATTACAAGTAAAATATATAAGTATATATATAGGGTTAGGTTTTATTGAGAAGCTCAAATGTGTTGAAAAGTTGATAAACAATCCAATAGATAAACATGTCAATTAGTTTTTATGAACGCGGGTTTGATATGGGGTTCGATCCTTGGCAGTGATGTATTTTTTAATAAATTAAATAGATTCGTATGTTCGTCAGTTATATTTGATATGTTCAAAGAATTTATTGATCTGATGTCTAATTGTCATGTTCATCAAAATGTAATGACATGTTCATCTATTAGATGCTTCTCAACTTCTCAACATATATATATATATATATATATAAATATTAATAGTAACGTAATTTCGCAATCTACGTTCACTATGTATAGAGTATAATTAGTATATATAATAAAATAAAGGTAGATTATGTTGATGTCAATAAATAGAACGGTGATTTTGACGGAAAATACAGAATGCTATTTATAACAATGATTCTCTCTCTAGATATATATATTCAGATCATTTATGCAAAGCAGATGTGCAAGCAATAAATTGCACTGAAACATTTCTTAAAAAACTCATAACAGGGTCCAGTTTTGAAATTTGATCACCACCTAGTAGGTATCAGTTTAAACCGCAATACCTATTATGGAAATTAATGTTTTCCGGCTCAAGTGATCCAGCTATCAAAATAGAATTGCCCATCTTTTAAGAAGTTTGATTGTTAGTTAGATTACAAATTATATGGCTAATTATACCTACTTTTTAATATTTTAAGTATTTTTAAAAATATTTCAAGTAATTAGAATGAGATTCAGTGAGAACCACATCTTTTATGATAATTAAAAAGGGTAGTGATAAATTTACATAATTGGATTTTTTAGGTGTTTTACATTAAAACCAATTAAAGAAATTTTAAATAAATTAACATTTTACATAGCTACCCTTGTGCCATAATTAAGGGAGTGATATTAGGATTGAAGGTATTCTCGAATCTAAACTCTATTGAAAAGGAAATTTCAAATTTGAAATTAATTTAAAATGACAATTTTGTTATTAAAAATAATTTTGATGTCAATATTTAAGAAGTTAACTAGCATTTGCATCCCGTGCAATGAACGGATTTTTTTTATATATATATTTCTATATTAATATAAAATTGATACCAACTCAATTATCATATGTATAAATGTTGGGAACTTAAATATCAGAGCATCCACATTGGGGTTACATGATAGCCTACATGATAGCTTACTTGATGAGGGGGACCACATTGTGTAAAGAGGCCGTATTGGGGTTACATGATAGCCTACATGATTAATTTTTTTAGTTTTGATTTTTCCATTTTTCATTTAAGTTTAATTGCATAAATTTAAATAACACAATTTACTTCAAATTTAAATTGCATTAGTTTTGAAATTCTAAAAATTACATAAAACTTAATAAAATCAAAACAAATCCTAAAAATAACTATTCCGACCCTAGAGGTCCGAAACGTGCCCAAACATGCTCCATCAAATCACGTTGGAGCGCGGCGTGCAACTGCCTATATCGAAGAATAGTATCTATTTGCACATATTCCTCGAAGAAAACCGGGGTTGCTCGACCACTCTCCGTCGAGTCACTGCTAGACGCCCCGTGTCCTGCGTCGTCATCTCTCCAATTGGTTGCTCTTTCACCTTCGTGCTCCACAATCATGTTCTGGAGAATGATGCAACACAACATGATGTCCCTGAGGTGCTCCATGTACCAATTACGCGCCGGACTGCGAATGATTCCCCACTGAGCTTGAAGGACTCCAAAGGCACGTTCGACATCCTTCCATGCCGATTCTTGCATCTTCTTGAACCTCGCCTCCTTCTGATTGATCGCCATCGGTGGACTCTTGACGAAACAACGCCACTCCGGATATATGTCGTCGCACAAGTAGTAGCCCATCTGGTAGTAGCGATGGTTCGCCTGAAAGAGCACGGGCGGCGCCGTTCCTTCCAATACGTCAGCGAATAGAAGCGACTGGTTGAGAACGTTGATGTCGTTGTTCGAACTAGCGACACCGAAGAAGGCATGCCAAATCCACAGATCGTGGGATGCAACGGCCTCCAAGATCAAGGTTGGCTCCCCTTGATCACCGCGAGTATATGTGTCGTGCCACGCCTTTGAGCAATTCTTCCACCCCCAGTGCATACAATCAAGACTCCCGAGCATCCCGAGAAATCCGTGTCGCGCCTCGTGCATCTGAGTAAGGCGTGTGATGTCCTCCGGTGTTGGACGGCGCAGATAATGGACTCCGAAAGCCCGGATGACAGCCTTGCAGAACTTCTTGAGGCATAGACGCCCGGTCGAGTCGGCAACTTTGAGATACTCGTCAAAAGTATCCGCACTGACGCCGGTGGCTAATTGGTGGATAGCCGACGTGCATTTCTGCAAAGGGGAGAGAGAGTCCCGACCTATTGCATCAGTGTTCATCTGGAAGTAAGTATCTTTACCTTGAACAGCCTCGACAATGCGCAAGAATAGCTCCTTCTGCATTCGAAAACGCCGTCAGAAAAATATAGGTCCGTACGTCGGATTATCGTTGAAGTAGTCTTGCATAAGACGTAGATGGGCATTCTCACGATCACAGTGGACGTAAGACCGGGGACGTTTCACATGTCCCAGCTCCAGCGCCGGGTAGGTGTAGATGTGAGCAAGCAATTGTTTCTGCAACTCTATTTTCTCCATGGTCGCGTGAGCTACACCGTCGGATGAATCAAACGAAGAATCGTGGTCGGATTCCGCCATTGTCGGAAGAAAAAAGAATGAAATATTGAAAAGTGTAGATTGGAAGAGTGAAAGGGGATAATTGTTGAGTGAAGAAAGTGATGAAGAATAAGAAGGAAAAGAGAAGATAAAAAGAAAAAAAAATTCAAACGATCATAGAAGGCACGCAAACCAAAGCAGTCAAAGCTGCTTTCAAAATTCAAAATTCGAATTTTTTTTAATGGCGCGTGTGAAACACGCCCCTGAATTCAATGGGCTATCGGGCTACACGTTAGAACGTGTAGCCCTCGTGTAACATGAGGCTGCATCGGCTTACATGATAGCGGCTCTACGCGAGTAGGCCGCATCGTGTAAGCGATGTGGATGCTCTCATATCCCTAGTTTTGATGATACCAAAACTCTTTGTTCTTTCTGTAAGATGTGAGATAACATTTCCAAAAGAGGCTGAAACTATAAGAATTTCCTTTGATGATCTACCATCCAAGATGCAACATGAAGTTAACATTAATGTCCGTGAAAGATTTTACCCTAAGACCTCCTCGGGGCTCGTGCGCACAAACTCTATTCCAAGCCACATAAGAGCGACATGCCGATCTAAGTCATTAAGAAGCTTCGTAGGCCATTTGTAAATGAGCATGTTATGGGTAGCGACACTGTGAATAACTGATGAGACCAGGTACAGACAACCAGCCATAGATAGTTGAAGCCCTTGCCACTTAGGGAAGTGGGCAATGATTCTGTCACGGACTTTGAGAAGCTTAGAAAAGGTGATGCGACCAGAGAAGATTGGAATGCCTAGGTAAGTAAAAGGAGTGAAAGTCGTGGCAAATCCAAGACTTCGTTGAATACGCCTAGGGCTGTAAACGAGCCGAGCCGAGCCGAATACAAGCAGGCTCGAGCTCGGCTCGTTTAAATATTCAGGTGTTCGAGCTCGGCTCGAGTTCGATTTGAGATTTTATCTTGATGATCGAGCTCAGCTCGTCACCTACATACTAAGCTTGAGCTCGGTTCGAGTTCGGCTTGGGTGATGCTCGATAATGTCGAATTTGAGCTTGAGTTCGAGCTTGGCTCGTTAGATGTTCGTATATATGATGTTCAAGCTCGAATTTGTTATAAATTTAAGAAAATCTTCTTAATAATATGTTATTCGAGTTCGAGTTTAACTCGTTTAAGGCTCATGTACTAACTCGATTGAAGGCTCGACTGAAGGTTCGTGAACAGGTTAGCGAACATGTTCGCGAACAATTGAATTCGAACATGTTCGCGAGCTCAACGAGCCGAGCACTGTCAGGCTCGAGCTCGGCTCGATAAAAATTTTGAGTTCGAAATCAAGCTCGAGCTCGACTCGTTTATTATCGAATCGAGCTCCAAACGAGCTTTTTTCGAGCCGAATCTCGAATAGCTCGCGAGTAGCTCTGTTCATTTACAGCCCTAAATACGCCATCGCAGAGAAGTAGAGACGCCCTTACCAAAATAAATGGTAGATTTCTCCTTATGGCAATGCTGACCAGAAACTGAGGCGTAGATCTGTGAAACAGAGTCAATTATAATGCAACTCTTCTTAGAGGCCTTACTAAAGAGGAGGACATCATTAGCATAAAGAAGATGAGAAGGGAAGCCAAAGGTCTGAGACATATTCATCGATGAAATGTAGTCGAGATCCGAGGCCTCTAATAGAAGGCGGCTTAAAACATCCTCAGCGATACCAAATAAGATAGAAGACAAAGGATCTCCTTGTCTGACGCCTTTGCTGCAACTGAAATAACCATGGAGAGAACCATTAAAATGAATCGAGATCCTAGCAAAATAAAAAATGATCTGAATCCAATGTCGAAAGACATGAGGGAAGCCAAAGGCCGCGAGCACATCATCAACAAAATCTCAATTAAGAGTATCGAAAGCCTTCTTGATGTGCAATTTAAGGGGCATATTCTTGCCCCTGGGCGAACGATCCATGCAATTCACACCTTTAGAAGCCAGGAGGATGCATTCATGGATAGATCTACCATGAATAAACCCAAATTAATTTGGAGAAATGATGGCAAAAATAATTGTGTTGACCCGAGAAGTGAGAATCTTAGTGGTAACTTTAAAGAGAAAGTTACCCAGAACGGTAGGCTTTATCCGTGATTTTCATAGTGTCCGTCTTTTTTCGGAGAAGACTGAGGAAGTTGGTACTCAACCCATTCGGAAGATAATGATGTGTAAAGAATCGTTGGACTGTGATGGTGATATCAACACCGATAATATCCCAAGCAAATCTCAAAGAAAACCGCATTAAATCAATTCGGGCCGGGAGCACTATTACGGTCCATAACAAATACCGTAGCTTGAACTTCGTCGGGACAAGGGCAAGTAGTCAGGTAAGAAGCCTCTGCATGAGTAATCGACTACGGGATGTAATTGGAGATCCAAGTGCGATCCACTAGAGCCCCACTCGGCTCGGAAAACAGGTCTTCGTAAAATTGGAGAACGTGAGTAGCCATGGTCGAATGGTCGGAAATGACATTGCCATTGACAATAAGTTGAGTGATATTATGGCGAGCCTGACGAAGTTTCACCATACTGTGAAAGAACCTAGTGTTTCGGTCCCCATCAGAAAGCCACTTAATTTGACTCTGTTGATGAAGAAGATTGGCTTGGCAAGAAAGTATAGTGCTAATAGAAGTTTGAATTTAAATTTTCTGATCGAAGAGTGAATCAGTGTAGCCGGATTCATCAATGGAAACCTGTAAGTTGCTTAGCCTGTAAGCCTGTAAGTTAAAATCCCCAAAGCCTTCTTTATTCCAGATCTTCAGAGCTTTCCGGAGAGTTTTAGCTTATGCATAACACAGACAATAGGACATGAAGCCTCAATAATCTATGTCCTGGAATCATTAACCATGTTCAGAAAACCCTCATCAGACCACCACATATTAAGAAAACGGAAATGGCTTCACTTAATGCATTTTCATTTATTTATGTTATATAATTTTTTATGTTATTACTTACCAATTAAAATATTTGATTTTATGAATATATTAATTTTTATTTGACTCAACTCTTGGCTAAGTGTCGGGTGATGGGCGTTGGGCACTCCTTATAGGGTGTTGGACGCCCCTTGTTGGGTGAATGTGTGATACTATATTCTCACCATTATATCCATTCATATAAATATTTTAATATTTATTTCCAATCTCACTAATAAATTTATAATTTTATTGCACTATACTATAGTTTTATGAAATAATCAAACAATATGATCAATGTGAGACACTATTCTCACCATTTTATCATTCCTATTATTTTGTTTAATCTTTGTTTATAATTTCACTAATACATGTATTATATTTTGATGAAATAATGGAACAACATGGTCACTGTGTGACACTATATCGATTTATATTAATTTTCTAACTTTTATTTTCAAATTCGCTAAGTACATTATTTTTTTGCACTAGATTCTTTAAATAATCAAACAACATGGTTAGTGTATGACATTATTCTTACCTTTATATCGATTTCTATTATTTTTCCAATCTTTATTTCCAATTTCACTAATACCTTAGACATTAAACAATGTGGTCAATTTATGATATTATAATACATTATTATCACAAGTATACTTTATCATAAGTATGCTCCTTCATTTTTATAATTCATAGTGTTAATTGCACTATTGCATTATAATTTTGAATACTCTAATATAATATAATATATGTAAATTTTCATGATTAATAATGAGCTTTAATCTTGAAAATAGCATAATTAGTGAAAATTATATATCATCTCCCAACTAAATAGAATTAAGATTATCCATCATCCAATTTTTTTTTTAGAATTATAAGATTACAAGAGATATCTATTATATAATCAGATAAGAAACTCGCACGCAGGTGGGACCTCTGCACCACACAAAGGTGGAAAAACTACTCGCACGTAGACGGGACCATTACCCACACAAATTAAGGTGGAAAAACTACCGACACGCAGGCGGAATTAAACCCAATACCTCTCATAAAGGAGAGTTTTTGGATGCTTCAATTTTGCCACTTGAACTAGACCTCATTGGCATCCACCATCCTAAAATTTGCCATCGTTAGTTCAACAAAAAATTTGGTGCATATAGGGGAGTGTTGTAAATATATATAAAATATATATTTCCCTATTAAATGACTAACCCTAAAAATATGCTGCCTCATTAAAACCTTGCTAGGAAAAATTCAATGTGACAAAAACCTAGTCTAAGGAAAAAGAGTACAGCTAGTTGAAATTTTTTAGGATTCAATCAATAATTTATTTTATAAAATAAGTGTGTTAATAGAGGGTGAAAAAAATCGATCATTATCAAGAACTGAAAGGAATCGTTCCTTACGTAGTTACATAGGGATAAATTAGTCATCAAATTGTATCATTAATATTTAATTCAAAATTAAAGGGCATTATGTATATACATATTAGAGTAAAAATTTAAAATGCCCACTTCCTTATCTTTTTTTGTAAAAATGTCATCTCTTATTATACAAAGCATTATATGCCCTATTATTTAAGTACCCTTTGATTTGATAGGTTTGCTTGATTTTTTGTGAAAGTCTTACACATTTGACCGATTTGACAGCTATCAATCATAAAAGTCAACGATTTGACAGCTATCAGTCAAGAGTACATATGACCGGTGGGTGGCTAGATCATGTGTCCGGCCGGTGAAAACATGTGTCCGGCCGGGCGGACACATAATTTCACCGGCCGGACACATGATCCGACCGATAAAATCATGTGTCCGGCCGGTAAAATCATGTGTCCGGCCGGCTGGACACATGATCTAGCCACCCACCGATCATATGTACTCTTGACTGATATATAGTTGTCAAATCGTTGACTTTTATGACCGATGGCTGTCAAATTGGTCAAATGTGTAAGACTTTCACAAAAAACCAAGCAAACTCATCAACATCAAAGGGTAAATTAGGCACTTCACATATTTAGGGCATAGAATGTTTTCTATGATAAGAGATGATATTTTTCAAAAAACACATAAGGGATGGGGCATTTTTGCCCATTAACACTACATATTACGTAAGTTTATCTTTTTCCAATTAAAAATCATGCACAGATACACAAAATACATTAACATGAGATGGTTAAATTGTGATTTGTGAACAATTATAATACATGAGCAATCACATTAGTTGATTTTCAGTCTTGTATATATGTTATATTTAATTATGTACTATCTAGTTGTCTCTTATTTATGTATTTGTTCATGGTTCTCAATTCTCACAAAAAAAAATATGATTCTTACCTTATCTTTTACATATTTTGATAATATTTACTTCTTTCATCCCATTTTTTTTAATACTGCTAATTGCACCCATTTTTAAAAAATGTTTCAATAATATTTATTGTTTCCATCCCATTAGTAGTCCACATTGTTTTTAGACACATATTAAAAAATATAATTAATAATTTTTTAGAAAATATAATTTATATATATATAATTATTCTATTTTGACCTTATTTATTGTTCCACATATCATCTTCACAAATATTCCCTTCGTCCCAGCTGAAATGTCCTGTTTTCCTTTTTGGGTTGTCCCACTTGAAATGTCCTGTTTCCTTTTTTGGCAATACACTCTCTCTATATACTTAATATTTAAATCATTTCCACCAACCCACTTTATCTACTTTATACACATTTCTTAATCTCCGTGCCGAAAAGAAATAAGACATTTCAGCTAGGACGGAGGGAGTACTAAATAAGATTATTTTAATAAAAAAAATATAATTTAAATTTAAAAAGATACTTGTCATACCAAAAGAGCTGGGCAATTGTACATCATCTTCATTAATGTGTTAATAGGCAAAAGTACCCCATTCCTTATTCATATTTTGAAAAATGCCCATCATTATCATGCAAAGCTATCCATGCCCTAAATTACTAAATAACCCTTAAGTGGGTCAACATCTTAAGTAATCATTTCGGCAGTCTTACACCTTCTTACACATTTTTAAGTTCCAATGCATTTTTGTACAATAATTTGGGATGTTGACCGAAATGATTACACATTGAATGCATGCAATAATTTTTTTTACACTGTATATATATATAGTGTTCATATGTTTAAATTGTAAACATTATCGACCTGACACTAATTAACACTTAAACAATATATTAAATTAAATTCAGCAAAATAGTAAAAATTAATATAAAGATACAAATAGATAGAATAAAAACTTTTATGTCGATATAGCATCGATCCGGCCGGTGAAATGGCCAGAGAAATGTATCCGACCAGGTACATTTCAGGTAAACAATGACCCGGACGGATACATTTTTCCTTGACAATTACCGGCCAGATAGATATTATTTAGGTATAAAATATTCTATTTTATTCAATTTCATAAAAAAAAAAGTCAAGAAGCTAATAATATATATCCATGGGTATCTATCTTAATTTTTTTATTTTTTTCCCTTTAATATCTTAATTTCAATACATATATTCTTTGAAATTATTTGTATATATATATATATATATATATATATATATATATATATATATATTGTGTTATTCTTGAATGTTGATATATAGTATATAACACTATATATATCGTGTTAATTAATCCATATCTTTAAATTTAAAATATATATATATATATACTCAAAATCCGTCCCAAATAAATGCATGCTTGTTACCCAAAAAAATCATGCATGTTACCAATTGAATTATGCAAGAACCGATACATAAAGGACAAAAATATCTCTCTAAAAAATTTGTGTTCGACCGGAACAAATATGTGTCCGGCCGGTAAAACCGTGTGTCCGGTCGGACAGTTGTTTTTCCCAGTCGGACACATGTTTTTTTTGTTCCAATGTGTGTTTTGCATGCTAATATCGATTGTGTTAATTTTTAGTATTTATTTTCCATTGATTAATTAGCGTACGATTTAGTTCTAAAACCTTCGATTTTAATTCAAAAATAAATAAATACTCCCTCCGTCCACGAAAGAACTTCCTATCTTTTCTTTTTTGGACGTCCACAAAAGAACTTCCTACCTATTTTTGGACTATATTCCACCACTTATAATCCTCTTACTTTTCACTTTTCACAACTCCCAATATTAATTATAACACATTTTCACCACTCTCAATGCACTCAACTATCTTTTATTCACTCTCAATACACTCAACAATATTTTTTCTTAAAACTCGTGCCACTCTCTCTTAGGAAGTTCTTTCATGGACGGAGGGAGTATTATTTTTTGTTTCAGTCTTTCACTTTTTCCAACACTTATTTGACCGATTTCAATCTTTAAATTGATGACATTGATGATTCTTACACCTTTAACAACTTTTGGCATGAATGTGTAAGACTTTGTCAACACTTTTTGTGGAAACCAATGCCCGACCATCACAATCAAAGGGCATTTTCGGTGGTTCACTTAATTAGGGCATGGATAGCTTTGTATAGTAAGAAAGAGCATTTTTCAAAATAACAATAACAGTTAGGGCAATTTTAATTTCGCCTCTTCATTAATATCACTTCCTTCGTACTTGCATAAACAATTCCAAAATGATGTACTGTCAATATATTTTTATTTCACTGTACAAAGAATGGTATCTATAAACGGATCGACAATAAAATAATAATAATAATTAAAAGGTTTACTTTCTAGTTAGTTATGTAGATCAATCATCAACGTACGTATCGTAGAATTTTGAATAACACGTGTAAGTATTTTTAAATTACTCAAATCTATTATCATTGTAACAAGAATAGTTGATATCACACTTTCCTACTCCATAATATATATACACATCTGTGTGTCAATATATTGCTAGATGTTGGCGTGGAGTTGTTTAATTGCCACATGCCCCTTCCGACCAATTTGCAATCTCTCTGTGTCATGCATGCTATTGGTTGTAGAGTTGTTTAATAATTGCCACCTCAGACGCCGTTTTATTTGATCTTTCGAAGAAAAGAAAAAAAAAAACTAGAGTTCAAATTAACAAATAAATAGGTCGTGCAGTTTTAAAATATTTAAAGGGATGATCGACCCCCACCCTTGAATCATAGTCATCAAGTCATGCATGCGCCACTATCCTAAATTGATCTACTTACTATTTTCAGGTGAAAAAATGTTTACAAATTAAGGAATGAGTATTTCATGTGACACGCGAATACCTTGGTATTGGAAATCTGTCTTTAACGTTTTTATTATAATTAGTACTTGCGCCGTGCAATACGGGTAACGTTTTTAAATTTTTTTTTTATATATAAATAATATTAATTTAATTATTATATTTATAAATATAGTTATAAATTTATAATTATAATTATAATTTTAACTGAATATATTTGAGCTAAACTTTTAAAATATTCATAATTAAAAGTGCATGAAATTATGAAAAAGTTAGAAAAATTGAAAATGAAAAGAATTGAAAAATATATTTTTGAGGTATGAGAGAAAATTTTCTTAGCTGTAATCTTTAAATAAATATAATTTTTATTTTAAATCCAATATTTACACAAAATAATCAAATGAAAGTTCTTGTCATGAACTTTAATTTGAAATATGTTATAATTAGTCGAATTTAGCAATTTTAGAAAATAAATAATACAAAAAATAAGAAGATAAAGAAAAAAAAGAAAAACTAGTTATAAATAAATATTCAATTTTATTATAATCACACAATTATCACTTAATTTTAAAATTGATTTTAAATTGAAAATTATTTTTAAAATATATTATAGTAGATTATAAAACATCTAAATACAAAAATGTGATTTTAAAAAGATAGCAATTTTAGTGCTCCATCTAGAAAATGTTACTCCCTCCGTCCCGCGAAGCGTGACCCACTTTTCTTTTTGGGTTGTCCCACGAAGTTTGACCTGTTTCTAAAAATGGCAAAAAATTTATCCTTTATTCACCTTTTCACTTTTTCACCTACCACACTTAACACACAAAATACCACTTTTTTAATTCCCGTGCCGAAAAGAAATGAGTCACGCTTCATGGAACGGAGGGAGTACAACATTTTCTATTTCCCCTCACATTTAATACTATTAAATATAATAAATAGGACTATAGACCTGAGAGACGTCTTTTTTAAATAATAGAGTACCTAGTCCGTGAATTTTGGAGGGGCACGTATCCATTAGTGCACATACCCGAGTCCCCGACAATCAAAACCATAGAGGAAGGTTAATACGATATCGCGAATATTATAATTTAATGGTGTTTAGTATTGAGACGAAATTTTTTATGTTCATCTTGTTAAGTTAAAAATTAAAAATGTCCACTTATTATAAAAATTTGATTTTATGCTCAAAATATTTAAATTATTCTTCATGTCTCAATCAGTGTACTTGCAAAATAAAAAATAATCAGCGGTCGAAAAAGTAGGTTGTCACCCGGACGACAAACGACTTTTCTGACCGGCAACCTACTTTTACTTGTAGCAAATTAAAAAACTCAATCAAAAAAGTAGCTTTTCGGTCGGAAAAGTAGGTTATCGTCTGGGCGACAACCTAAGACGACAACCTACTTTTCCGACAGCAGACTATTTTTTCTTACACATTTGTACTTGTGTCATAAAAGTGTAAAACTTTACACAAAAGTTGATGCAAAGCCATCAACATCCAAGGGCAATTTCGACCCTTCACTTTAATTTGGGCATAAGATCAAGTTTTTATAAGAAGTGGACATTTTTAATTTTACACTTAATAAAGTGAGCATTTTTGCCTAATGACACGTATTTCAGGATAAATAATAAAGACCATAGAGGAAAGTTAATACGATATCGTGAATATTATAATTTAATGGTCGTTTAGTATTTCGGGATAAATAATAAAAAGTCAACTTTTGAGATAGTTATATTGAGTAATGAAACTCAATATTTGGCCTCCAATTTGAAAACATAAATTTTGGTCTTTTTTTACGTTTTAGGGTTGTTTTGCCTTTAATTAGGACGAATGTGTGCGGGTTGGGCTTTGGATTAAGATTGGGACGTGAGGGTTATGATGGTACCATCGGTACAAATAGGTAAATTCGTGACAATTGTGTCATTCATTGAGTACACTTGGCACAATTATGCTTATTTGTGCCAAATGTAACTGAAGATTGAATGTTGGTACAATTAGTACAAATAAGTTAATTAGTGTCAATTGGCACAATTATGCCCATTTGTGCCAAGAAAAAGGGGGGAGAGAGACAGAGGGAGAATCACGTGTACGAGTTGGGCTGGGTAGAGTAGGATCCGCGGGGTCAAGGGTATTTTGGACCAATTTTTTTTAAAATAGCTATAATTTTTGTTTTTAAGATGGGTGATCGAAAATTGAGATTTATTGCTGAATATGGCTATATGAGTGTATATTCTCAATAATAAATATTTCTATCGCGCTTCAAAAAAATAAAAAATACTTCCTTCGTTTCAACTTCTAATATCCATATTTATATTTTAATTTGTCTCATATTTTTATATTTATTTCTATTTTTAATAAAAATAGATGAAACCCTTACTGCACTTTAATTATTTTAACACTCACATAAAATGTAAGACCCTTATTCTATTCATAATATACTCAACCATTTTGTTAAAACTCATGTCACTCTCAAATGGATACTAAAATCTGAGACGAAGGGAGTACATTTTTTATGTTTACAGTGAAAAGCAAACAGGTCTCTAAATTTTTATTTTATGCAATTAGATTGTAACGTTTATATAGAGGCATGCATCGGTGCGGTTCGGTGCAAAACCACACCAATTTTTAGAAACCGACCGCCTAATGAGAGGATCGAACCGCACTAGTCCGGGCTTCATAACCGAACCGAACCACATGCAATTTTCAATTTGCAGTCAAATTCATAAATTTTTCAGATTTTCGACCAACATAAATTTTCATAAACTTTGAGATCATGGAATCTGAGTAAGGTCGACATTAGATAAAGAGATAGAAGAAATTTTCCATGAGTTAGTTTTTTGAATGTTCCTATGATATGGGGTATTGCCAATCGTCGTGACATCCAACTTCACAACCTTCACAATAAACAGTAAGGCAAGGTTGCACTTCATACTTGGCAGAGGTAAGGTCGTAGCGGGAAGCGGGAAAGAGATTACACTTCATACTTGGTCCGAAGGTCACGCATTCCCCGGTCACAAGACATTTCTTCACTTCTCCTTAGGTAGTAGTCATACCCGTTATCGACCAAGTATGACCCTCACCAACTTTCTCTCCCAAGGTCCCCAGCTTCGCACCTTCGGAAGGTATACCTCCTGGCTATTCATTTTTGGAATTGCGTCCAACCAGTCATCGATACACCTACAGATGCGTTCGCACTTTCCTTGTTTGATAACTATGGCTTTATGTCTCAATTGATGGATAGTTGCTATAGAAGTCCAAGACCGAAGGAGGACATTGTATCCCATCAATCCTTTCCTCGCCTTCCGAATCTACAACGCATTTTGTTGACGCTGCTCAGCTACTCGATCGTGGGCATACCGGGTGTCACTCCCTGGTATGCCCTGACCTTTGCTTGACATGAACAGCTTTTTATCGAACGGATATCACCCGTTAGGCCCCTACTGTCCATGATTCTACACAGATCCATCCAGAACCACTAGACTCAACCGAAGGCACAATAGCCTCCCGAATGTTTACATATCGACAATAATCATTTTCTTTCCTCAAATCTCACCAAGAGAAGTACTCACACATAATAAAATACGCAAACACAAACTGAAATGAACTCATGATAGAACAAAATGCAAAGTAGTAATAGATAATTAAATACCCGGGACCAATATGCTGAGCTTGTCGTCCTTGCGATTACAACTACTTGAAATGATAAAATGTTTAATAAACTAAAGGAAACGTAAACTAAATTGTTTCTGGAGCACAATGAATAACAAAACAGAAGCCAAAAGTTGGGCAAAAGTTCTTTCCAGCAGGCTCTTCTTTTTCTTAAATACTGGCGACTGGTGGAGGGCTAACCCTAGCTGCACTAGTTTCCATATCTTCATCTTGATCTTCTTTCCTTTTTCGACTCCATCCTTGATTGATATGATTGAAGATATTCATCCAGATGCATGATTGAGTCAACTCTCCCAGATTCTCGATTCTTCCAGTCCCTTCTTCCTCCTTCCACGAAATCTTTTTGATTTACTTTCCATTTCTGGCTTCGACTGGCTTTTGCCTCTTACTGTACGGATTGCTTCTTCGGGTTTGGCTCATACCAGGTGGTACACTTCGAGATTCCCACATCTCAGATGAGATATTAAGGGGTACTACGCCTCGGCTCTTTCCTAGCAAACATGACATATGCAATCTAGGTTGGTAGTGCCAATTCCAACCACATTTCTTCATTCTACCATTGACTGGACCTTCTTTCCTCCACAACATCATTTTTTCCCGGTTTGACCTGAACTGACACAATAAAAAGGAAAAAAATAGAGCTAAATGGCCCAAAACTCGAAGACGCATCAGTGTCATGTGCACAAACTCACCTAGCCCTCATCCACACCCTTCTTATTGGGTGAAAGTGTACTCACTTCCTTCTTCTGCTCTGGTAGGTTACCCGCATCAAGTTGTAGTTGTGCAGGTATGCCCAGAACGCATTATGCCATAGTGGACCCAAATGGTCACAGGCACTGTTTACCTCACTTTTGGTTGATAATCGCGGGTGTTGGGATGCACTTTTGAGTATGCTCTGTGCATATTTGTATTATTTTATACTTGCTCATTTGTGTGCATTCTTGTTGTTTTGTAGGGTGTCGTGGTGTTTTTGGTGTTTCGTGAAGCTTTTTGTTGATACGTCTTGGATCTCCCGCCTCGCAGAGTTGTACAGAGGCATAAGCGGTCGCCCGTCGTGCCTATTCTGTGTAGGGCATAGGCAGCGCCGCCACCCGCGTCTTTCGGCAGTTATGGAATTTTGGGTTTAAAACTTATTTTTTAGGGTTTTCTTCACTATTCTCGCTCCAGCAGCCTCCATCTACATTTATACTGTATTTCCCTTGGTTTTGGCAGATAGAAACGCGTTTAGAAATATTTGGATTTCGTTAGATAGATTCTGATTGTCATCCACGTCGATCTATTGTAAGAGTTCTTCATTTAGTTATTTGCTTAGTATGATTCTTGATTTTTTACTTTTGGTTGCTTATAGATTAATTTGATCTATGCTTTTGCTAATCTCGTTGCCTAGATAATCGTTGCTTTATTTTTGTTGATTTAATTACTGCTTTCTATAGTGCTAGATTAGAACCCTAGTTCTATATGCTTCCTTATTGCTTTCTTTGCCTGTTTCCTATCTTTCGCCTAGATAAATTTATATACTTTATTTTAATTACGCATTACTTAATCGAAGATAGAGTGACAGACCCAAACTTATGTTTAGGTTTATTTCCTGCTTTCTGTGCGTAGCATGATCAGAGCCCTGTTTAGCCTTCCTTGAGAGACGACTTGGGTTAGCTTACTACAGTAGGGCGACCTCGTACGACTTGGGAAACGATATAATCATAAGGATCAGAAAGTGGTTGTTAGCACCAACGCACGATTCTTGGAACGGGATTATATAGATAAACACAAGTCTAAGTCCGAGATTGTCCTTCAAGAAATCGAATGCAATGGACAGGCGATTTCATCACCCCAGCCAAGTGTGCGAGTGAATGCACCACAGGACACTGCACACACCATTGTCACAGTTGTACCAACACCACTTCGTCGTAGTGGAAGGGTTATTGTCCAACCCGATCGATTTATGTTCTTGGGAGAATCTTCGGATCTTGTCTCTGTTAATGAACAGAAGGATATCGACCCTGACAACTTTAGACAAGCGATGGAAGATTTAGATGCAGATTCTTGGTACGATGCCATGGTTTCTGAAATAGAATTTATGACTGCTATGGAGGTATACGAGAAAACTGAATTACCAGATGGCTATGTGGCCATAGGTAGTAGGTGTGTATACAAGAGAAAGAGAGATTCGAATGGCGAAGTCGCAGCTTTTAAAGCTAGACTGGTGGCGAAAGGTTATACCCAGGAACAAGGTATAGATTATGATGAGACCTTTTCGCCGGTTGCCATGCTTAAATCCATCCGAATACTCCTTGCCATAGCAGCTCACATGAACCTTGAGGTTTGGCAAATTGATGTCAAGACCGCTTTCTTAAACGGTTTCCTTGAAGAAGGAATGGACATCTATATGCAGCAACCCGAAGGGTTTGTGAAGAAGGGCGAAGAGCATCTTGTGTGAAAGCTAAAAAAGTCCATTTATGGACTTAAGCAAGCTTTCGAGGTCATGGAACAAATATTTTGACGAGGTCATTAAATCCTATGGATTTACTCGTTGTGAGAATGAAAGTTGCGTGTACCGCTTAGATGCCAATGGTGACGTGGTTTTCCTTGCACTTTATGTAGATGATATCCTCCTCATTGGCAACAATGTGGCGCTATTATCAGACATAAAGAAGTGGTTATCCGAACAGTTTCAGATGAATGACTTAGGAGATGCAGCATACATCTTGAGGATCAAGGTTGTTCGAGATCGCCAGAAAAGGATGTTGAGCTTATCTTAAGCGTCCTACATTGATACAGTGATTGCTCGTTTTAGCATGCAAACTGTCAATAAAGGATTGCTACCTTTCAGACATGGGTGCCCTAAGACGCCTAGTGAGGTTGAGGAAATGAGAAAGGTACCATATGTTCCACTGTAGGTAGCCTCATGTATGCGATGCTTTGCACGAGACCTGATATTTGCTATGTCGTTAGCATGGTTGCGAGATATCAGTCAAACCCTGTACCAGGACACTGGACTGCGGTAAAGCATATTCTCAAGTACCTGAAAAGGACTCGAGACTATAGTCTAGTTTACCGGTCAGACAGTCTAACTCATTTGGGTTATACCGATTCGGATTTCCAGGCTGACCGGGATGAGAAGAGATCTACCTCTGGTTATGTGTTTACCTTGGGAGGTGGAGTCGTATCATGGCGGAGTGCAAAGCAAAAGTGCATTGCAGACTCCACCATGGAAGCCGAGTATGTAGCTGCTTCCGAAGCTGCTAAAGAGGTTGTATGGTTCTGGAACTACCTCTTGGATTTAGGAGTGGTACCTAATTTGCTTAAGAGTATCATAATTTATTGTGATAACTCGGGTGCAGTGTCAAATTCTAAGGAACCCAAGACCCACAAGGCGACCAAACACATAGAGAGAAAGTACCACATTATACGAGAAATCGTACAAAGAGGAGATGTGCTGGTAGACAAGATCAATACCTTGGAGAACTTAGCTGATCCTTTCACAAAGGGCTTACCACAGAAGGCCTACGAGAAGCATGCTCGAGGGATGGGATTGCGGTTGATGCCACCCACTTAAGAAACTTTCAGTATAAGTGGGAGAAGTGATAGTGTTGTAATAACTAGTATTTAGACGCATTGTATACTAAAAGGTTGCTTTAGTATAAGTGGGAGATTGTTAGATTTGTATACTAAAAGCAAGAACGTTTTACGCTTGTATACAATGATACCTGTGTTCACTATTTTATCTTCTATCTGATTGTGTTCATGATTGCATATATATGTCCTTTATCTCGATATAAGTAGATTATATGGTGATTAACAGATCACAGAAGGTCATATAATTGGAATAAACTTAAGAGATATAAATAGATCACATCCGAGATGACTCTAGGACGAGTCACTACTACAAAAACGCTCATAGATAACGGATTTTATCCGTTATCTATGACCCCAAAAAACCGATAAGTATAGTGGTGATATCTATGATACAGTCATACATAACGGTAAAAAAACCGTTATGTATAGTAGTATAGATAACGGTACTGCGCTCATACGTAACGGTATATAACCGTTATCTATAATAGTTATACATAACGGTTTTTCACCGTTATGTATTAAGATTTTACCGTTATGTATTAGTTTTTTTTTTGTTTTTTCTCATCATAGTTAACAGTTTTTTGTACTTTTTATAACGATTTGAACTGTTATCTTTGTAAGAAATACATAACGGTTCATACCGTTATGTTTTAATATTTTTACCGTTATATATTAGATATATATATATTTTTTCCCATCATAATTAACAGTTTTTTGTACTTTTTATAACGGTTTTAACCGTTATCTTTAATATTTAATATTTTTTTCTCAATTTTTATATTATTTATCTCAAGAAATAAATAAATAACTTTAAAACAACAAAATGATAAAATCGACAATAACAATATTATATATAATCTAAAATATTCATACATTATCATTCGAATGAACCAAGTATCAAGTATATATGATCATTACATATTTCGATTCACTTCCCGTCTTATCCACTCAGACAAAGTCCTCATCGCCCTCTCCAACGCTTCCTTCACGCTCATCTCCATCTTGATCTTCGTCCCTTCTTGGAAGAACACACTCTTCAATTCCAACCCTTCTTCTCTACATGAATTGCACCAAGAAAAAGAGTAGTAAAACAAGCCCAAAAAACATAATTCACCATCTTTGGATCAGAATTAAATACTATGTCTAAATACTTTGCAAAAAAATCTATATTTTATTTAATTCACCATCTCTGGATCTTCACCTATTCAACAAACAAAATAAAACTCGATGAAAAGATTTTAAATGATCAAGAGCCTACTGAGCAGAAAACCTTAAATGACTAAACTCTATCACTTGACAAAATGATCAAGAGCCTAAATATGATTGTACCATTCCAAACCCCCACTATGACGATGCTGCACTAAATTTAAAATTGCAATTGCACATAAGCCTCAGAAATAAAACAACAATAAGGAACTTCACAGATGATGTACAACTATCACAGAAAAAGGGAGTACAAAATTCTTAAAAATTGCAAATCAGTTTAATGTTTAAATATCTTGTCTGAATTCTCTAAGAAATAACTAACCAGTTCCTCTTCTTCAACAGCTTCCAGGTAATCTTTCATCAAAATAGTAGCCTCACCCTCAACCTCGTCATCAAACACGTCCATCATTTTCTGCGAAACCCAGCTCTTAATAACTGAATTCTCAAAAAAACGTGGGGAAAAAATGAGTATAACTTTGTAGACAATTAAATTGTCGTCGAATTAAATCGTGCCACGTGTAAATTCATGAATTAAATATTCAATTATATTTTCTATTTTATTAAATGGGATTTTATTCCTAATTAAATAGATATATATGATTAATATTTAATAAAATGAATTAATGGGCTTATGGACACCTAAAGCCCTAAGGCCCATGCATGAAGGCCCAAAACCCATAAAGCCCACGAAGCCCATCTCTAAAATCTATAAATAGAGGTGTTGGGGTGCTCATTATCAACAACTTGAAGGAGTGGAAGATCGAAGAGCACAAAGAATTCTCTCTAGTATCACAAGTAGAAGAGGCGGAGAATTGGAGAGTTCAAGTATTCTTCCAAGTATTCAAGTATCTTGAAGAATTCTATCTAACGTTCAAGTCTCCTTCAAATCTTCAATCGTTTGATTATTCAAATCTTCAAGTATCCTTCGAATCTTCAAGTATTTGAGCATTCAAATATTCAAGTATCCTTCAAAATCTTCAAGTATTCAAGGATCTTCAAATCTTCGAGTATTTCTTCAAATGTTCAAGTATTCCTGCGAATCTTTGAAGTGATCTTCAAGTATCCAAAGAAATCAAGTTCAAAAGCTTCAAGGCGTTCTTACAAATTCTAAGGACGTTCTTCTTCAAATCAAATCAAATCAAGTTCAAAAGCTTCAAGGCGTTCTTATAAATTCTAAGGACGTTCTTCTTCAAATCAAATCAAGTTCAATGTTCAATCCAAAATCATGACTTGAGTCCCTTGGATTTATCGTCATCAAATCAAGTATTTCAAGAACCTTCGAGCTTGTTCAAGAATCAAATGGAAGAGAAGAATCAGAGGATTAACTAGAGATTACAACCCGCATAAATCTATCTTCAAATCTATCAAATTATCTTTGTAACGCGTTTTGTATTTTATCAAATTGAAATACAAAAATTTGTGTTTACAAATTTTGGCACGCCCGGTGGGACATCTCTACCTCTCATCTCTACTCTTCACCAAAAATCTTGAACAATGTCCATTCAACCAAATGCAACTACTCCAGCTTCATCTAAAGGTTCTTCGGAAAGCATCGGTGTGATCACGCGAAGCAAAGCAAAATTGATGCAAGAGGTGTCCAAGTCGAGCTCCCGTCTTCCATCTATCCATGAAGAAGATGACAACTTTGAGAGAAGCTTCACATTCCCCACTGAAAATTATCAACTCCATGCAAGTGTCATGATGACAAACACTTCCACCATGGAGGAACAACTCTTGAACTTGACAAAGATGGTTGAATCTCTAACCAAGCACATCCAAGAGCAAGATGCCCAGATTGCAAAGCTTAAAGGAGAAAAGGGAGATTCAAGCCACGCCAACAACGATAGGGAAGGCGAAGAAAGCGAAGAAGATGGAGAGAATAACGATGAAGAAATCTCCAAAGACAAATCAAAGAGTGATGGAAAAAGGCCTTCAGGAAAAGACATTCTCTTCTCGTCTGGTGGCCTCATTCCCATTGACCAATTCAAAGAGTTCATCGAGGCAACAATGAAGAATAACTCCGATGGAAGCTCCAAGTCATCATTAACTTACTCCAAGCCATATACTCGGCGAATTGACAGTATGAAGATGCCTCTTGGCTATCAACCACCAAAATTTCAACAGTTTGATGGCAAAGGAAATCCAAGACAACATGTGGCTCATTTCATTGAAACATGCAACAACGCTGGTACTTATGGAGATCATTTGGTCAAACAGTTTGTTCGCTCATTGAAAGGTAATGCCTTTGATTGGTACACCGACTTAGAATCAAACTCAATTGATAGTTGGGAACAACTGGAGCATGAGTTCCTCAACCGCTTCTATAGCACTAGAAGAACTGTCAGCATGGTGGAACTCACAAGTTCACGTCAATTCAAAGAAGAGCCAGTCATTGACTACATCAACCGATGGAGAAACCTTTGTCTCAACTGCAAGGATCGATTGTCTGAATCATCTGCCATCGAAATGTGTATTCAAGGGATGCATTGGGGCTTGCAATATATTCTGCGAGGAATCCAGCCAAGAACATTCGAGGAACTAGCCACTAGAGCTCATGATATGGAGTTGAGCATGATGGCAAGAGGGATCGAAGGACCACCAATCCAGGAGTCTAGCAAATTCAAGCCAGAATTCAAGAAAGGAGGAAAACCATATGACAAAGCACCAAAGAAGGAATCTATGGCAGTGAAAGCAACTTCTGTGAAATTTCTAAAGAAAGAAGTTAATCAGGAAGACAACCAGAATGCTCCACGAGACAATCAGAACTCTTCCCGAGACATGGGGCAAAGAAGACTTACCTTGAAAGAAATGCAACAAAAGCAATACCCTTTCTTAGACTCTGATGTTTCAGGAATTTTTGATGACCTGCTCAAAGAAAAGCTTATCGAGTTGCCAGAAATGAAGCGACCAAATGAAGCAGGGAGGACAGACGATCCAAATTATTGCAAATACCATCGTCTGGTTGGGCACCCCATACATGATTGCTTCATCTTCAAAGACAGGGTCATGCGGTTAGCTCGAGAAGGGAAAATATCTCTTGAAGAAGACGCTACTACTGTAAATATGGTCTCCACCGACTTGAATGACATAATAGAAGGTATTGGAACCATGTATGATACATCCAACCAAGTAGATGAAGAACCTGAAATAAACATGGAAGAAGACGATGATGCATTGGCAATCACATTCTCCAATGAAGACTTGCAACTTGGATTCGAACCTCATAACAGGCCATTGTTCGTGAGTTGTTATACACAGGAGCAAAAGGTCAATCGAATTCTCATCGATGGAGGCTCGGCAGTCAATATCTTGCCACTAAGGACTTTGAAGCAATTGGGAATCCAAGCAGAAGAGCTGTCAAACAGTCGATTGATGATTCAAGGTTTCAACCATGAAGGGCAAAGAGCTCTTGGAACTATAAGGCTGCGATTGCAGATGCAGGACATGGAGTCCACAGCGTTGCTTCATGTGATTGATGCAAGGACATCCTACAACATGCTTCTGGGTCGACCATGGCTTCATGAAAATGGTGTTATTCCTTCTACATTGCACCAATGCTTCAAATACTATCAAAATGGCACCGTAAGAAAAGTGGTTGGTGATCACAAACCTTTCACAGAAGCAGAGTCACATTTCGCCGATGCTCAATTCTATTTGGGAAGAACTAAAGCAACAATGGTGGAAAGGGATGTACCACAGGAGGAGTCAGGATCCCGCCAAGAGAAAGAATCTCGCCCAAAGATGGAAGGTTTCACCATCCCTTTGACTAAGATTGATGCCAAAAAGCCCATTCCTCAGTCACTCAAAGATTTTGCCCGACCAAAGCAAAGTGGCGTCACAGAACATGGAGATCTCTCAGACAAAGAACTCTCAAAACACTTTGGTCCGAAGGCATACAAACTCCTTGTGAATGCTGGATACAATCCCCAAGAAAGCTCCACGTCAAAGTCTTATGTGAGAAAAACTGCTAATACAAGCCAAAATCCCAAGGCAGGCTTGGGATACATGGTGCAAAGCCCCATTCGTATTGCCATCAAGAGAGCCACTGCTAACTATGCTAGCACCAAGCAAATCCCGAAATCTTCAAGCAATCGGAGAACCCAAAGGGTTTCTGTTTTCAAAAGATTGGATGAAAGAAAAGCTCAACGAATATCTGTCTTTAAAAGGCTTGGCAAAGGCAAGTCATGGAAAAAGGACGTGACAAAAAGGGCAAATGAATTGGACATAACAGAGAAGCTAAGGAACTCGATTCCTTCTCATATGAAGAGGTGTACCACTTTGCTCATATCATGTGGAAAAGAATTGAAGGCCAAAATAAAGACAATCATCTTTACACGGGATGCCGAAGACGATGAAGATAGAGAGAGTGTGGCTTCATCTTACTACACTACTAATAGTGCTAGTAATCCAGTTCCTCTTTCTCATACTACTCAAGGTCAAGTGCGTCGCGAAGATGTTGTTACATCAAACCATATCACCTCATGTGAAGAAGTGGTTGTCGAAGAGGAAGACGCTGAAATAGCTCCTCAACAGTTTGAAGAAGGAGTTGAGGGTACCGTTGATGAATTGAGAGAAATTAATTTGGGCACTATTGAAGATCCACGACCCACTTACATTAGCGCGTTGTTGACTGTTGATGAGGAATACTCATATATCGAATTGCTCAAAGAATTCAAAGACATCTTTGCATGGTCTTATAAGGAAATGCCGGGGTTGAGCTCCAAGATAGCTGTTCATCATTTAGCCGTTAGAAAGGATGCACGACCAGTCAAGCAGGCCCAGCGCCGATTCCGACCAGAATTAGTTCCTCTAATTGAAGCTGAAGTGAACAAACTCATCAATGTGGGTTTTATTAGAGAAGTCAAATACCCAACATGGATTTCAAGCATTGTTCCAGTAAGAAAGAAAAATGGACAAATTCGTGTATGTGTTGACTTCAGGGACTTGAATGAAGCATGCCCCAAGGATGACTTTCCATTGCCAATTGCCGAATTGATGATCGATGCCACAACTGGGCATGAAGCATTAACCTTCATGGATGGATCTTCCGGTTACAATCAAATTCACATGTCACCAAATGAGGAAGAGTTAACAGCATTTCGAACCCCGAAAGGAATCTATTGCTACAAAGTGATGCCATTTGGGTTGAAGAACGCTGGTGCCACTTACCAAAGAGCCATGCAGAAGATATTTGATGATATACTTCATAAAAATGTTGAGTGTTACGTGGATGATTTGGTGGTTAAGTCCAAAAAACGAAACAATCACCTACAAGATCTACGAATGGTTTTTGAGCGATTGAGAAAACATCAGTTGAAGATGAATCCACTAAAATGCGCATTTGGTGTCAAGTCTGGCAAATTTCTTGGGTTCATCGTTCGCCATCAAGGGATAGAAATTGAACAAGCAAAGATTGATGCCATACTATAAATGCCCGAACCTCGAAATATCCATGACCTGAAAAGTTTGCAAGGGAAGTTAGCATACTTACGAAGGTTTATTTCAAATTTAGCTGGAAGGTGTCAACCATTTAGCCGAATTATGAAGAAGGGTATACCATTCGAGTGGGATGAGTCATGTAGAAATGCTTTCAAGAATATCAAATCTTACTTGATGCAGCCTCCTGTATTAGCAGCACCTGTGCCAGGACGCCCCTTGATTTTGTATATTGCTGCTCAAGAACGATCCATGGGAGCTCTGCTTGCGCAAGAAAATGAAGGTGGAAAAGAGAATGCATTATACTACTTGAGCAGAACAATGACACCAAATGAGTTGAAATATGCTCCAATTGAGAAGCTGTGTTTGGCATTGATTTTCTCCATCCAAAAGCTTAAGCATTATTTCCAAGCTCACACTGTCCGCCTTATATCCAAGGCAAACCCTTTAAAGTTTATGATGTCAAGACCTGTTTTATCTGACAGGCTTGCACGTTGGTACCTCCAACTGCAACAATTTGAGATTGTGTATGTTCCTCAAAAGGCTGTGAAGGGACAAGTGTTGGCAGACTTCTTAGCAGACCACCCAATTCCTGCTGAATGGGAGCTAAGTGATGACCTCCCGGATGAAGATGCACTTGTAATCGATGTCGCCCTACCATGGTGGATGTTTTTCGATGGAGCATCTCATAAAGAAGGTGCTGGTGCCGGGATCGTGTTCGTGACACCAGAGCGTCAAGTGCTGCCATTTTCCTTCACTCTAACTGAGAATTGCTCTAACAATGTAGCAGAATATCAAGCTCTGATCCTCGGTTTGGAAATGGCGTTGAATATGCAGCAATCTCACCTCAAAGTATATGGTGATTCTAAATTGGTGGTTAATCAAATACTTGGATTGTATGAAGTAAAGAAACCTGAATTATTGCCATACGTCAAGTATGCTCGAAAGATCATTGAGTGGCTCGGAGATGTGGAGATTGAGCATATTTCAAGAAGTGAAAACAAGCAGGCAGATGCCTTGGCCAAACTTGCATCCACTATAGCTATGATCAGTGGTGAAACTCAAATCCCAGTATGCGAAAGATGGGTCATACCACCCATTTTCGAAGAAGAAAAAGACGAAGAAATCGAAAGCCATCTTGTTGAAGTCTTTGAGATTGAGGAGGAAGATTGGCTCCAACTGTTGGTCGATTACCTCAAATATGATAAATTACCAAGTAATCCACGCCGAAGGGTTGACATCCGACGACGCGCCACTCGCTTCATATTTTTCAAAGGAATACTTTATAGAAGGTCTTTTGATGGAGTATTTCTAAGATGCTTAAGCAATGAAGAAGCCGCCAAAGCTATGGAAGAAGCGCATTCTGGCGTGTGTGGTGCTCACCAATCGGGACCAAAGCTGCATTTTCGAATCAAGAGGATGGGCTACTACTGGCCAACTATGGTGAAAGATTGTTTGGATTATGCGCAAAGATGTCAAGCCTGCCAATTTCATGCGAATCTGATTCATCAGCCACCCGAGCCACTACACCCCACAGTTGCATCCTGGCCCTTTGATGCTTGGGGCATGGATGTTGTTGGTCCATTGACAAAATCATCAGGGGGGCATTTATACATTTTGGCAGCAACCGATTACTTCTCCAAGTGGGCTGAGGCGATACCATTAAGAGAAGTGAAGAAAGAGACCGTTGCTGAGTTTATCAAGACCAACATCATCTATCGCTATGGAGTTCCTCGCTACATCATAACTGATAATGGAACACCTTTCAGCAACACGGTGATAAACAAGCTTTGTGAAAAATTCGGCTTCAAGCAACGGAAGTCATCGATGTATAATGCACCGGCAAATGGGTTGGCTGAGGCATTCAACAAGACTTTGTGCAATCTGTTGAAGAAAATTGTTTCAAAATCAAAGCGTGACTGGCATGAACGTATTGGGGAAGCATTGTGGGCATATCGAACCACCTATAGAACTCCTACGCAGGCAACGCCTTACTCTTTGGTATATGGGGTTGAAGCTGTCATTCCTCTCGAGCAACAAATTCCCTCTTTGAGAATGGCCATTCAGGAAGGGCTAACTGAAGAAGAAAATGCACGTCTGCGTCTGGAGGAACTCGAAGCTCTAGATGAGAAAAGGCTGGAAGCTCAGCAAAAGTTAGAATGCTACCAAGCTCGCCTCTCAAAGTCTTTCAACAAGACGGTGCGAGTGCGTTCTTTTCAAGTTGGAGATTTGGTCCTCGCTGTAAGGAGGCCAATCGTTGTCACTCATCGTGTTGGAAACAAATTCGTATCAAGGTGGGATGGCCCATATGTTGTCAAGGAAGTCTACACAAACGGAGCATACAGGCTTCTTTCTGATGACAACGTCAGAGTTGGGCCTATCAACGGCAAGTTCCTGAAACGCTACTATCCTTGAAAGGTGGTAGAAGTTGAAGCATGTACATATGTATATAAAAAAAAAAAAAAAATAGAAAAACAGAAAAGCCAAAAAGATGAGTCAGATGAAAAACCAGAAATGGAGAAAAGCAAACAAAATGGAGTGTATGAAGACAGCTCCTTGACGCACGAGCCTAAACTGCATGTTACTCCTGGCCCGCATGAGTATAAACTGTGCACGGCACCCAATCTCAAACACTTGTTGATCCTATGAACTACGTTTTGACTTGATCCCTGTCAAAAGGGTACGTAGGCAGCTTAGATAATTTCTAAGTTCAGTCATAAGTTGTGTTTGACTCTTTTCAATTTATATCATCAAGTTATGATTTAAGTTGATTATGTGAAGCCAAAAGACGTTTCATTCCAAAATAGCAAAAAAAAAAAAAATCAAGTCATCAAAAGAAGCACAAGCATTGGGAGAAGATGTCAAAATATCCATGACAAACCAAATGAGAATCATCAAAAGAGGAATGATAAAAATGCAATATACTAAGCAAAAGGGTCTTGATCTCTCAAAATCTGCTGCATAGACTCTAGTGAAAGCTTCAAGGCTTCCAAATTCTTCAAGACCTCATCATTTCTCGAAGCCTCTTCAAGCTTGGCCAGGTCTTCCTTGAGTACCTTGATCTCACCACGAGTAGTCTTGAGTATCAAGCTTCGCTGCTCCAAAGACACCAACAATTCTTTCTTGCGTTTCTCTAACTCATCAAGATCCGCTTTTAAAGCATCACAATTCGCAGCATCCTTCTTCTCTTTGGCAAACTTCTCTTGAAGGCAAACCTTGACCTCTCGAACTTTGAGTGTGTGGCCTTCATTGATCTCATGAGAATCCGACCTTACTTTATCAAAAGCGGTGGCTTTGGAGAATAGTTCATCAATACTATCTTCAAGGTTGAAAAGGTCAAGACCACAAATAATCTTCATACGGGAAATGCCACTCCGTATCTCGTCTTCAAGCGCCGATAGAAACTCGACTTTGGTTCTCTCAACCTTGTCACGAAGCTTTCCCCAGATGATCCTGCAGCACGACTTGAGTTCATCATCGATCATGCATGTGGCATTGAACTCGGAAGGCGCCCCACATGATGGCATTGGTCGGGGGCGGGATTGTTTAGCAAGACAAGGAATCTCGTTTGACTTATTGGATTCAATGGATACACAGTCGATTGGTGAGCCCTTCTCAAGATTATTTCCAAACACTTCTTTCAAAGTCTACAAAAGGGCAAGAAGAAGATGCAATTAGAATGTGAAATTATATATCAATACGAAAAGAAGATAAGAGATGAGGAAAGACCTTGTTCACATCGGCATCCACTAGAGTTGGCTCTTCCTCAACGTGACCCTCGGCCGGTTTTGAGGACCCCGCAATTCTCTTCTTTTTCCAATTACGCTCAGAATTGCTACTACCAGAATCAGCTATGAGGGTGGTAGAGACGACCTTCCTCTTTCCATCTTTGGAGTTGATTGCTTCTTCCTGATCTTTTCTTTTAAAAGTGATATGAGCCGGAGAAGAGATTTTGTTTTCAAAAGAAAATCTGTACGTCCTATCCCACCAAGTCTTATAGTCGACTGAACAATGTATCTTCATGTCCAAAGAAGATCGTGGAAAACATGCCCTTGATCGCGATCTGTGCAGCAAACACATGCGCCAAAGGTTGAGACCTTCTTCCAAAGATGTCCTTCGAATGTTCTGAGTAAGGCTGTTGGGTACGATTTGGTAATAGCTAAATTGACGGCTGAAGCGGTGAGGACCATAAGACTCCACGATGAAGTGGTCATCCAGCCGGCGAACCAAAAAACTCGAGCGAATAGCCATGAAGAAGCATTGCTCAATCTCTCTTGTATTTTCACCATCGACATAGAAAATGTCATCTTCCTTGGTGAATGTGGTACAATTCCAACGAATCGAGTTGTACGACTGAATTCGTTCGCGGCACGCAACAGGCAGATAATACTTCGCAGCTCCTTCGCCTGAGTATAGAGTCATCCTGGCGACACCAAGGCTTCTTGGAAGGGGAATGTGAGTATTGAAATAGAGCGCTATCCAACCATATATGAAATGAAAGGGTAGCGTCACCGGGACAAGAGAAGGCTCCATAGAATTAGAGATAGTGTTCAACCCTTTGTAGATGCTGGCTAGAACTGGAGCTGTAAGGGCAACTTTCTGTTTGCACGCCATCAAACTTGCCATTTTGAAAGAGGTTGGTCTAATCGACATGGCATCACCATCTGGAAAAACAAAGATACACAACCAGCAAGCTATATGAGCTGCCAAGTACATAGTGGTGTGATACTTGTCACTAGCATCAAGCTCGATGAATGGAGCCCTTTCTTCAGAAGACCATGGTTGATGCGCTTCAAATGAACCACTCGGATTATGAGTCGATTTGGGGCGTTGAGATTTCTTTGCCCTGCGAGCAGGAGGATGAGAATACTTTGAAGCTTTCTTCGACCAAAATTTGATCCATTCATCGATAGAAACTGAGCTCTTAGGATCCTTGCCATCACGATGCTTAAGAGAATAGTAAGCAAAGAGTAAATATCTACAACTCAAGGGAATGAACGGGTTGCCAAACTGATCTTTGCCAAGAATCTCTTTCGCGCATGGTACAACCTCATCATACAGTGTCCCGGTACACGGAAGCCCTGATAGATACTGTAAATCCCATAGAGAAATAGACATCTCGCCAGATGAAGTGAGAATGGTGTTCGTCGCAGGACACCAAGCTTCACAGAACGCTTTAACCATCTCGGACTGGCAATCATAAGTGAAAAGAGAGGCATAAACTGCATCATAGATACCAACAACTCGGAGTTCATTCCCGCAGCGGCTAAGGATATCTTCAGTCCACTCCCAATAGCCTTCAAAGAAATGAAATTCCCCACGAAAGCTTGTAACCCTTCCCCATTTGGCATCTTTATCGATGATCCTTCGCCTCAAAGTCAATAGAAAATTGGATTCCTTGCTTTGCCAAGGACGGGCCGGATGCAATGTATGAGCCTTCGACGCTTTGTTCAAACTGATCTCGCTGGTCCATTCCGACTGATATAGAGAATTCAAAAGTTTGGGCCAAGGTTTCACATAGTGGCCTATCAATGCCGGAAATACTCTTAGATGCATGCCCATTTCCGTCTCTTGCTCATCATCACTCAAAATCAGCAAATAGTCTTGACCCTTGACCACAATATCTTTGAAGACCACCATCGTGACACTGCAAGGAAGCAACACATCCAGACTTAGAAATTTATTTGCATTTAAATAAAATGTGAATTAAATTCTAGTCAAGATAAAAGGAGGCAAGCAAAGGAGGCAAGCAAAAGGAGGCAAGATTGAATTATATATATATATATATATATATATATATATAATAAAAAGGAGAAATTTAATCATTTAAAAAAAAAAAAGAAAGGCCACCACTCCTTGAATTATATATATATATATATATATATATATATATATATATAGAAATTCAATAAAAAAAAAAGTAAAAAAAAAAAAAAAATCGGCCCACTCCTAAACTCTCAAAAAAAGGCCCATCTCAAATCCATCACCTTAGCCCACCTCTTTCCTACTACAAAAACAATCCAAAACTCACTATTCCTTTCACAAAAAAAAATAAAAAAATAAAAAAATAAAGCCCATCTCTCTATGTTTTTTAAAAAAATCGGCCCATTCTTTTTTTTTTTTCACTAAAGAAAGGCCTCTCTCTCTCTCTCTTTCTCTCTCTGCAAAGAAGAAGAAGAAAAGAAGCAGACATGGGAGAAGAAAAAATGGCGATGGAGGGAAAATTCCGGCTGTCAATCCGCCTCCTCCGTTCCCCTCACCCTCTTCTCTATCTCTCTCACTCCGACTCAAACCAAAATCCACACCCAACCTCAGAACTCACGCTGAAAACAGGACACACTCAACTGGAGGTCACCGCCGTCAGCTCCCTCTTCTGAGCTTCGACGAAGACGCAGCTACTAGCCGTGTCTCCGTCCCCCAAATCTCTCGCTCAATTCCCGGTGACCGTACGACGGCTGAAGCCGAAACCGCCGTTCCAGTTAAAGCAGGTGAAGTTGACGGTCACGGTGACGGTGTCGGCGGCGGGATAAACGCATGATGGAGTTTAAAACATGAATAGAAAAGCAGCGGTGGAATAAACGCGGAGAGGTTCACGATGATACCTCCAGGCTCCACGCACGCCGTTCGCTGTCGGCGTTTGATCTTGAGTTTACGCCGCTATGACTTCACACTCCGCTGAAACCTTCGATACCCGCGGTTCGCTGCCGCTCGCTGCTGTCAAGGATCGGCGAGTAAGCTGCCGTTAGCTCGCTAACACTGCCGTCATCTGGGGTCTCCGCTGTCGTCTCTTGCCTTCGACACACTCACGACCAGCAATGCTCACCGTAGCTGCTACTCACTACCAATATCGTCCCGACTGCTGCTGCCATCTAATGCCGCAAAAGTTGAACCAAGTCGCCGATTGTTTCGCCGACGATGCTCGACCGCTTCTTCGCCTAGCCAAAACCAAAACGAAGAAGCTAAAGCCATGATTGTGATATCACTCGATGAAATGCAGCAGCGGTAATAAGCATGGGGTGAAGTTTGGAAAGCTTAGTTCATGCATATCTAAGGCATGTTTCGGCAGTCCTGCTGGTTTGGCACTCATTCGCATGCAAGCTGATGCTACACTACCTGCTGCACAGCGAAGAAAACTAAGACCACTCCTGAGAATCTCATGCCCAATGATAAGACCGCGAGAAAGCCGACAGCGGCAGCATGCGCGGCTGAGGAGGTGCCGGTGGCGGAGAAACCCACTGCCCCGGAGGAGGACGTGCCCCCGGAGCCCGAGCCCGAGCCGGAAAAGCTCCCTCGCAAGTCCGCCAATTCCCGTATTCAGTCGCCAAAGCTGTGAAGGAGGACCAGCCATTCATAGCTTCGATTCTGGCATGTAGCTGTAGAAACTTCTCATCGGCGCTTCGCTGTACTCATGGCAGTGGATATAATATAACGGAGAAGAAAAAGGAAATTACCGATGCTGCCAAGCTCTTTGCCGCACTTCCGGCTGCCCTCGACTCCCTTCGGCATTCCTCTCGGCTCATAGGAGAATGGAGCATTTCGACGCCGCCACAGCCGCCAAAATTTGCTCCGATTTTCTGCAAAAAAATCTTGGCCGGAGCTCCGCTGCACTCAATGAAGGAAGAAGTAAGATACAAACGAATTGGTGAATGAGGAAGAAGTGGCAACATTGTCTCTATTTATAGGCAAACTTCTCACAAAAAAAAAAAATCCTAGCTACCAAATCTCTAAACATAGCTGCCAGTGTACGAAGAGTGGAGTTCCAGCTATTCTTCCAGCTATGAAAGGCCCTTCAAAACAAGCTGTTAAAGCTTAAAAGGGATGTGGTCCTAAGATTCATTTAATATGTTTGGAGGAACACAGCAAAAATGAGCAATGTCATTCGAAAAATGGAGTCCTCATTTGCTGCTGTTTCAATACAGGGAGCCTAAATGGGCCATGCAAAAGAAAGAAAGAAAGTCACATGAGCTTAAATAAATTAAGAGTATTGGGCTTGAAGTTATATCTAATCCCATTCATTGGAGGAAGTGGGCCGAAGATTACCTATTTGGTTAAATTAAGAAAAACGTGTGGAGTTGGGCTTGTAATTAATTGCTTTGACTATTTAAAGTTGGAGAATAATTAAGCTCAGACTTCTCTTGATCGGCCCATAAATTGAAGTTCGTTTAAAAGGGCACGAATTAAGAGTATTCGACCACCTTTGATTATTAAAAAAAAAAAAAAAAGGGTTTCAAGTCAAGAACTCCTAAATACGAGTATAAACTATTTAAAATTCAAATCCAAATTCAAGAACTCCTAAATACGAGTATAAACTATTTACAAAATTCAAAGAAATTCAAGAACTCCTAAATACGAGTATAAACTATTTATAAATCCAAAGAAATTCAAGAACTCCTAAATACGAGTATAAACTATTTACAAAATTCAAAGAAATTCAAGAACTCCTAAATATGAGTATAAACTATTTAAAATTCCAAAATCAATTGAAGAACTCCTAAATACGAGTATAAACTATTTACAAAGTTCAAGAAATTCAAGAACTCCTAAATACGAGTATAAACTATTTAAAATTTCAAAATCAAATGAAGAACTCCTAAATACGAGTATAAACTATTTATAAATTCAAAGAAAATGAAGAACTCCTAAATACAAGTATAAACTATTTACAAAATTCAAAATCAAGAACTCCGCGATAAGAGTTTAAACTATCAAGATATATTTCGAGACTCATCTATTACCAAAGACGTTTCGTCCATAAACAAGTCTCGATGGGGCAATTTGTAGACAATTAAATTGTCGTCGAATTAAATCGTGCCACGTGTAAATTCATGAATTAAATATTCAATTATATTTTCTATTTTATTAAATGGGATTTTATTCCTAATTAAATAGATATATATGATTAATATTTAATAAAATGAATTAATGGGCTTATGGACACCTAAAGCCCTAAGGCCCATGCATGAAGGCCCAAAACCCATAAAGCCCACGAAGCCCATCTCTAAAATCTATAAATAGAGGTGTTGGGGTGCTCATTATCAACAACTTGAAGGAGTGGAAGATCGAAGAGCACAAAGAATTCTCTCTAGTATCACAAGTAGAAGAGGCGGAGAATTGGAGAGTTCAAGTATTCTTCCAAGTATTCAAGTATCTTGAAGAATTCTATCTAACGTTCAAGTCTCCTTCAAATCTTCAATCGTTTGATTATTCAAATCTTCAAGTATCCTTCGAATCTTCAAGTATTTGAGCATTCAAATCTTCAAGTATCCTTCAAATCTTCAAGTATTCAAGGATCTTCAAATCTTCGAGTATTTCTTCAAATGTTCAAGTATTCCTGCGAATCTTTGAAGTGATCTTCAAGTATCCAAAGAAATCAAGTTCAAAAGCTTCAAGGCGTTCTTACAAATTCTAAGGACGTTCTTCTTCAAATCAAATCAAATCAAGTTCAAAAGCTTCAAGGCGTTCTTATAAATTCTAAGGACGTTCTTCTTCAAATCAAATCAAGTTCAATGTTCAATCCAAAATCATGACTTGAGTCCCTTGGATTTATCGTCATCAAATCAAGTATTTCAAGAACCTTCGAGCTTGTTCAAGAATCATAACTAGAGATTACAACCCGCATAAATCTATCTTCAAATCTATCAAATTATCTTTGTAACGCGTTTTGTATTTTATCAAATTGAAATACAAAAATTTGTGTTTACAAACTTACTCTTGTAAGTTGTAACAGAGTCCTAATTAAAAACCCAAG
Organism: Salvia miltiorrhiza; assembly: GCF_028751815.1. Classification (NCBI taxonomy): domain Eukaryota; kingdom Viridiplantae; phylum Streptophyta; class Magnoliopsida; order Lamiales; family Lamiaceae; genus Salvia; species Salvia miltiorrhiza. The sequence goes on along the minus strand of NC_080394.1, from coordinate 34,554,947 downwards.
ATAGAGATCATAGAAAGATTAGAAAAGGGGAATGATTGTTTATAATGAGAGGTAGCCGATTATAAGAGAGGGCAGCAGAGGTGACACGCCACGACGAAATAATTTAGACCTTGAAATCCTAGGAAACTATATCATAGAAACAATATGGGATATTTCAATCTAAACCAAGCAGCAAGCATTGGAGCAACGAAAGCACATATAAATGTTACAGAACTTATTCAATACCTGAACAACTTATTCAATACATGAACTCACTATAACAGCCAAGATATAAAAAAATTAATCAGATGGCATATAAATTAAACCAAAATATAAAACAAAACTAGGCCATTCAATCTCAGTATTGGAGTTTATCTACTAGCAGCCACATTTATAAAAAATTGTAATCAGAATCTTTGGCTAAAAACATTCAAAACTGCATATCAGCATGAGTAAATTAAAATGAGTTTGAATGTTGCTCTTCTTCCGACTCTCACCAACCAAATTATTGTTGAATGGTAATTTTGCAAAGGAAATCCACCAATCAATAAAATCCAAAGAAAGTAGTAATACATTCTAATACAAGAATATGTATACTGGCGAATTTTCCAGAATAACCGAGTACCTTCAGTTGCTAAAACAGAATACTTCATCTGACGTTCTAAGGATCTGTAGAGTATAGTTTTACTTGAAAACACCACGCACCCATTCATCTCACAGCTCACAACTCACATATATATCAATCGTCATACTAATAAAATTATGCAAATATATAAATGTTATAGCTACATATTCTGTTGGACGTACCCAATTTTTGCCGCTCCGATAGAAGAGATTTTTTCAACAACTCAAAGGCAACATTCTGCAGAAAAAATAATAGTCAGAAAACGTGGAAGAGGCAGCAATTCATATCAATTTTATTGATTTCAAAGTCAGAATTTAATGAGATTCGCTTCAAGATTGAATCTTTGCACTTCAAAAATGCCTATAAATCTACAACTAACATTTACCCAAACATAAGTCCTATGAACCGAAAACATTCATCCATATTCCACAATCAGTAGAAAAAATCTAGGCCAATACTAAATCTGAAGTCTCAATCTCGAACCACAGGATGCCAAGAAACCATCAATGAATCCTAAAATTGAGCACACTGGCAATATTTCTTCACATATTACACACAATACAGCAGCATCGAGAAAAATTGGAACAAAAATGAAAGAAATAGGAAGCGGTAAAATCAGAATTCACAAGAGAACACCTGGTAAGGCAATCGCCAAGCTTCAGATTTAGAAAAACACATGTCATCCAGAGCATCGCTCCGGCTTCAGTTCTCACTTGGTGTTCTGGCTGCATTCGGATCTGGACTCCATTTCACCGTAGTCACGTTTCGGGTTGACCCGATTAGGGTTCCTACTTTTGGCGTCGGAGGCTCTGCTGTTCAACCAGGGACAGGAGGTCCCGGCGAAGGCGTCGCTGCCGGAAATTGAAGCTAGGGCGCGACGGCGGTGGCCTTCCCGCCGTGCGGTCGACAGGAATCGACGGGGAGATGGCTGTAGATTATAGATCTAGGATTTTCAGGCGCGGTGTGGTGTGCGTGCGTGCTCTATGGTTGAGTCAGAGAGAGAGGGGATTGAGAGGGAGACGAGGGAAATGCGACGAGCTTGGTGGCTATCGTTGTTGCGGCCGCAGAGGACAGAGGGAAAACGTGCTTCTATGGCCGGAGTTGAGAGAGAGAGAAAGCTGGGGAGATGAAGGACGAGAGAGAGAGAGTAGGGGGTAAAGGGAGGGATTTAGGGTTTTATTTTTATAATATTATTAAATTTAAAAATAAATATAATACATAACAGTTTTGAGACGTTCATATATAACGGTTAAAACAACCGTTATAAAAAGACGCTCATACATAACGGTTGGCTTAACGGTTTGGTAATACCGTTATGTATGCAACTAATAGATAACGCTCATACATAACGAATTCACTAAAACCGTTATCTATTTCCATGGACAACAGTACATAGATAACGGTTTTTTGTCAAAACCGTTATCTTTTCAAAAAATGCGCTCATACATAACGGTTTTTTAAAAAAACTGTTATGTATGAAGTGTTATGTATGTGTAATTTTGTAGTAGTGAGTCGTTGGTCTAGGCTGCAGTATAGATGGAAATAGTTTGTCTTGACTATTTGTCTATACTGGTACGTCATAACGTATTGATAGGATCACAGTGAGATGTATTCTTCTATCTGACATAAGTGAAGAATCAAGATCTCGGTGACTTAATAAAATCTTAATATTAATAAGATTTCAGATATATATGTTGATTCGTGTATCACTTTGATTTACTATGGGTGAGAGTTACATATTAACTTGAGTACTCTGTATCTTGGGTGATAGCGGTCAATATATGATATTTGGTTATCTGTATTAGTACCCGTATCCGGTATAGGATAATGGCATCCCCTTAAGGAGCTCAATAAGGTTTATTGCGTTAAACCCTGCAGGTTGATTAAGTTCAGGTGCAATAATAAGGTTTGAGTGGTACTGTTTAAGGATTACAAAGAGATTAATTAATTTAAGCTGTCAGAGCTTTAATTAATTAATGGATGTCGGATATTTTAAATACAGAGATTTAATAAGTCTAAATACAAGCCCCGACTCATCATCGGTAATAAAGGGGTAAGTCAGTATTGATTCTCTAGTGGAATGAATTAATACTTATGAATTAATTATGATCTGGGCTGATCATAAGAATTAATTCATTAGAGACCCATCTTTATTCCTTGTATCTGATCCCTGGACTGGCCCAAAGTCTCCTGAGCCCAGTAAGGAGTAAGGGACGCCTAGTACAGTTATTGGAGCCCTACGACTGTGTTTTGTCTTTAAATACAAATATCTGCTCTCAGAATAAAACATACAAAAATTAGGGTTTTAGAGAGAGCAGTAGGGGGCGCCGTTTTCTAGGTGGTCGAATTCTCTGTGGGAGTTCTCATAGTTAGTTGTCCATCCAACGTTGAGAATTGAGCGGGATACAGTTCAGAAGGTCAGAACTGGAGTCATTCGATTCAGCCGTTAACAGCCTCTGCATCCAATTCACAAGTAAGTAATTCTGACTCCAATGTGCAGCACTTAAATTCATAGGAGCATGTTATGAATTAATCGTTGTATGGTGAATTAAGATATCCGAAAAACGATCCACGTGGGGCTAAATCCTTCAATATTTACTTCATTCATTTGCTTTTCAAAACATACTTATGACTTGTAATTATATTTATCTTATAATTTATTTTTTATATAACATATATGTAACTTATTCTAGACTTATAATTATATGTCGATAAATATACAAATATAGATATATATATGTAGCTCATACTTATATAGTTATATAATATATTACTTTTCAAAATCCTTTAGTTAAATAACATAGATGTAATTTATTTAATATTTACTCAATTTATTTACATGTTTGTAATTATTAATAAATATACTCCCTCCGTCCACGGGTTTTGACAAAAAAGTGTGTTGTTTATTTGTTGAGTGGAGAAGGGGGCACGATTTTTAAGAAAAAAATAATTTATTTATTAAGGAAATAATTACTAAAAATGGGTAGGACACGAATTAGTGGACGGATCAAAATGACAAATTATGACACGAATTGGTGGACGGAGGGAGTATATTTTATAAATCGTCCTTAATTTTTAGTAATTATAAAGAAATAAAACTGTTGGGACACAAAAAGATATATCCAACCTCCTTGTTTTGATGATACCAAAACTGTTAGAAAAATCTCTCTAGACTAATATTCTTTTCTGAACTTAAGTGTTTTGGTCCACATTAGTTTAGACTGAAGCGGCAAATACAGAAGACCAGTGTATGAAGACACCAGACTGAAGATTGAAGGATATTGACTGAAGCAGAAGATTGAAGAACATCTAAATAAAGCATGAGTTTGAAGAAACATGATCAGCAGAGCCGACTAATGAAATGGCACTGAAGTCTATGTGACGATATTCTGACTGATACCTTGGAATGCATCAGTCCGTTCCTCAAGAAGCTAAAGAAGTCAACCACCGTACAAGGAGAATTTAATGCAAAAGGACAGAAGCATTAAATGTCGAAGATAGGAGATCGTCTTTGCTGACACAAAGCTTCCCTTTCCGTGTCACATCGGCCCGCAAACACCATCTCCAAACTAAAGAAGACGTTACCTCTTTTAGCTTCATGGAGAATAGAAGATTGAAGACTTGAGCCCAAATTCAAGCATGTCTCACAACGGCAATTTCTGAAGAACATCTTCTCCAGATGATCTATTCAGGACACTGCCTATAAATAGGCTCAACGTTCAAATTCACTCTTCACCGATTCAAAGACTTACGCTAAAGCTTAGCCAAAATATCGAGTCAGCCACTACTTATCTATCAAACTTGAATCGAAGAAGAGAGTAAACCTTGTTGTAAAAATCAGTTTACCTGATTTATAAACACTCTCTTAGAAGTGTCTAGGCAATCATATTCTTTATCCTTAGCCTAGTCCTTGATTACTCGAGAGCCTGTTCTCAGTAATCTTAGTTGGAAGATTTTCAAATCCCTTTTCAACCGAGAAAAAAGACGGTTGTCTAGTTCTCAGTCCCCGCAAGCAAGACGAGTGAAGTCTTAGCGTTCTTGCGAGATTAAGAAAAGAGAAGAGAAATCCAACCCAGCGTGTTGGTACTGAAATAGTTGTTTCAGTTGTAAGGTTTGTTGTGCACCCGTAAGCACAAGCGAGTACTCGTCAACCTGATCGACTGACCGTGGATGTAGGAACGAGTTTCCGAACCACGTAAAAATCTTGTGTCTCTTACAGCTTTCAGTTTTCAATTTTGTCTTTTGTTCTCAATCACCTTATACTGAAAACTGTTAACTTAAAAAGAGAAACCTTAAAATTCATAACTTATCGCACTAAAGACTTTTTCTGTTCACTTTGCGTCTGCACCTGTGTGAGACATCTTGCTGATATTTCTTCGGACTATTGGAAAGATCTCTCACCTTACTCTGTTTTCTTTCCGACTCGACTGAACAAACATTTCAAGCAACTGAAACTCCTTTGTGTGTCCTATCATCTTTTCAGTTTTATCTCTACACACCTCAGTCGACAGAAAAGTTTTTTTTAAAAAAAAGCCTACTGATGTATTCCCCCCCACACACCAGCTCTATAGCACCCCGGGACCCAACAAAAACTTTTTAATAATTTATCACTAAATACACACACACACACGCACACACACACACACACATATATATATATATATATATATATAATTTATTTCAATCGGTACAGTATATCAGTTTATTTTCAATATATATCAGTACCGTGATACAAATCGAAACAACGATATATACCAGTTTTTCGAACTATATCGCAATATGAGTATATATATCAATATATTGTGGTATAAGCAAAATTGATACTGCTGTCATATCGAAATTTTTTGATACGATACAATATCGTATCAAAATTTATGATATACTATAATTTCGATATTTTTGATATTGTTTAACACAATAAATGCAATATATCGATTTTTCCATATTTTGATCCACTTCTAGAATAATTAGCTTTGTCTTTTGGTCTTGGAAATTTTCATATCTGACGGAAGTGAAAGTAATATAGGGTTAATTAATGGGATAATTGCAGGTAAATACACCAACTTTGATCAAAATCCAAATTTAACGCAAACTTAGGATCTTCCAATTTAATACACCAACTTCCAATCTTGTCCAAATTTGACACGGCTCAAGGTTTAAAAATTCGAAAAATGACCCCTTTTCGAAACTAATTACACAAAGACCTACTTATGTTTTAATTTGGGATTTTCTAGCCCAAAAATTTATATTCTTATGATGTTTCTTCTAATTATGGCTTGAATGGTATATCGGCTGGAAACTTTCCTCGTGCCCGATAGATTACTATGTAATCTGGGTCTGGACTGTGAGACAACGCCACGTACTTTCAAGCAAAAATATAAACAAAAAGATCCTTGTTGAAAATGGTATCAGAGCGGGTTTTTATAGAGGAATTATATTATTTTTAATTTATTTTATAATTAACCTATGTGGGAGGAGACTCCACTGAAAAATATGGATCCGGACGAGTGTCCGAGATGTGTACGATACAGGATTCCTCTTCAAGATTTAGAGGAAGAAACCAGTCGCCTAATAGGCGATCTCAAATGGAACAATCGAGCCCTTGTTACCAACTTACGACAAGGAGGAGATATCGAGCTTATTCGCGAGATTATCACGAGTATCCAATTCTACCACGAGCACCTCATGAGATTCGCCGTAACCAGAGCGGCGATAGAACAAAGGAGAGACGAGGCCCATCAGTCGCACGATTGATGGAACCAAAAGACAAGGCGGGAGTAGCTTTTCCAAGCTACCACAAGATCGAGCCAAGCTCTTCCGACAACGTCAATTTGCGGGAGATCCAAAAGACGGTGGAATATTATGGCGTCAAGCTATACGATCTACCGATGGAGCTAAGCAGAATATCACTCAAACAAGAGGAAATATTAACCCTCTTGCGTGATATCCAGAAAAGAATGGAGGAGATCGAAAGGCGAAAACCATGTTCCGGGAAAATTCGGAATCAATGGTCCAAAGACCCAACGCATCTATCTCTATTTGATGCAACACCTAAGGAGTTGCAGCCGGAGGACATAATCCGAATCATGAAAGGCAAATATCATGGATAGCCTGGACAGAATCGGATTAGAAGATCTACAAGAGTTAGCAGAATCTTTTGCTAACCTCAATATGGTTGATCTAAAGATGAACCAAGGAGATGAGGGGCCCAAAACTGAGCCTCAAGAAGGAGAACCGTCGGAAAAAGGATCAGCTCAAGACAATGCGAGCCAGTTCCAACGAACCAGACGACGGAGGCCTCAGATGCAGGATACTCCTGTAGGAAAGGTCACACTGGAACCAGTCCATCCATATGGATTGATTCTCAACCTCGACGAAGCCAGTTTCAAAGAATGGGAGGGTCTCATCGACGAATGGGCTTCATCATTGAAAGTCGTGATTGCCACAATTGATTACGACAAAAAAGAATTTGCCAGAGTCTTCGAAGCCAGTTTGGCAGGCATGGCAAAACAATACTGGGACAAAATTGAGGTTCCAGCAAGGGAAGAAATGTTTAGTAGCACCTCAATGTATGATATCATTAAGGAAACTACTAGACAGATAAAAATCCATTTCTTGGGAATGGGTTTTTTCGAAGGATCCGCAGAGGAGAAGCGCAAGAAATATCAACAGGCACTCTACAATCTAAGGTTGATGGTGCTAGAGCCAAAAGCTCTCGATGAATTTCTGCGTATATACACCCTATATATCCATATGGGGGAAGTTGATGATCAGAAAGCCATGGATCTCTTTTTCCCAAAGTTTCCGAGTCCATGGAGGGAGATGCTCATCAACGAGTATGTATCACCAGAAGGATATCCACTTGATAGCGCTTCAAGGAGGATGTCTTATGTCCACAAGAAGCTGTCCGAATGGTGCCAGAAGGCAGCGGACCAGAGGAATCTCAAGAGATTGAGGAGACTCAACAAGAAATCCCCATTGATGTGCAACAACATTGATCTTCCAACAGAGATTGGTGTTGAGTTGCTGTATCAAAAGAGGAGCCGAAAGAAACATAGGTATCAACCCTATGAAAGGAAGTCCAGAAGAAGTTCTTGGAAGCCAAGAACTATGTGGACCAGACAGAAGGCGCGCTCCTACAAATCAGGCCAACGGAGCGGACCATCCAGAAACCGATTCTCAAATCAAAAGAGAATCCCGACGAGGAAAACTTTCAGGCGCACTCAGGCCAAAACAAATGAAAGTTTCAAGGATTGCAACTGCTGGTCGTGCGGTGCAAAGGGGCATATTTCAACCAATTGCCCAGACAACGAGAAAAAGATGATAAGGAGATTCGAATCCACACCGGATATCGAAGACGCCATCTATCATCAGGAATTGATACCCGTGTATCAGTTCGAAGATATATCATCTGATGAGAGTATATATGAGCAGGAAGAAGTCTTTAGTTCTGAAGATTCGGAAAGGACTGATGGATCAATCGGAGACGAGTCAGACTAAAGAAGAGCACGAGGTTCACCACACCCAGAAAGAGGATCAGAATGGATTTACTAGCCATTTTCTGATTCCACAGGAAGAAGTGGTGAAGAAGCTCGTGAAAAAACTCAAAAAGGAAACCGAAAAGGTACAAACATACCAAGGGTTTTCTAATGGGAGACTGAATCGAGTTTTTCATAGCTTGATTCCAACCAAAAGGAAGCATCATGTCTATTTTGGCGTCACAAGCCAAGAAATGGCGCTTCCCATTGAGATCACAAGTAATCAGGTGGAAATCCAGTTGGTTCCAGCTGAAGATATTAAGCAGGATCTCAAGAAAATGAAGCCAGAAGTCGCAAGTACGATGAAATGGATTCATATTGGAGCAATTCAGTTGGTAATCAAATCCTCCCTTTTCCCGGGGACAGACCAACCGATTGATGTTGCACTTTGCGACAAAAGAGTCAGAGATGCCAGAAATTCAATTCTTGGAGCTTTTTCAGGCAATCTCTATGCCAAGAAGATTATAACCGAGTTCTATCCACAAATCGCTTATAATCTGCAAGATTCATCCTTCAGCCGAGCCCTGACTCTTTATCAGGACTACAAGAAGAAGGAATATATGACGAACGGAAATAGGCCATACTCATTGACTTATCAAGTCTCGTATGCCTTATCAAATTCTCATCACACGGAATTATTTCTGGGAAAAGAATATATTGAAATTCCAGAAATATTTAAGGCGGTTGCCAAGGCAGTCAGTCAAGACCGAGTGGAGATTCCTCAGATCGGAGAAATCAACATCGATATTGGAGACAAGCCGGTGCTTAGCCATACTCAGAGTCTCAGACTAGGAGCACCAAGGCTATCATTCCAAGGAAATAGGCTAACTTCAGGGCCTATAACAAGGAGTTTCTCTCAATCATATGAGAGAAGGACGATCCAGGAAACACCAGCTCAGGACATGAGAATCAAGCTCAAATGTCCCGAAGGATGGAGACAAGTTTCCACAAGATTTGATACAACAAGCAGGGAAAACCAGTTTCCTTGTAGTTCGTTGTATTATTTGGCAAATCCAGGTGACAACCGATACATCGGAACTCTGGAGGTTGGAGGTTTTGAAATTCAGACCGAAGGCCAAGCCGGACAAGAAGCAGACGTCCTGATTTTAGGACGAGATTTCCTTGACAAATATAAGCCATGGTCATGGAAATCAGGAAGAATGGAGATCACAATCGGACGGCAAAGATTGATGATCTAATGACAAGTCCATTCTCGATATACATCTCTGTAGGGATGTTATACGAGAAATACAAAGCAGAATATTTTGCTGCTTATGTGGATTCAGGAGCAGGAATCTGTACAGCAAAACGAGGAGTCTTTCCAGCAGAAGTTGAAGAAGATCTACCTCGAATTGCAGGAAGGGATTTCTCCAAAAAGATTTTACTTCTATCAAAGGGAGTAAAACAGACGGAAATACTGATCGGCGGAGCAGGACAGACACCTTGGTACAAGGTCAAGACTCCACCAATTTATTTCCATGATACCGGAGCAGATATATTATTTGGAAATAATTTTCTGCAAAGCTTTAAGCGATACATACAAGACAATGAAGCCAGGAGGCTAGTGTTCACAACCAATTGTGATCACAAGATCATTGTGCAAAGGCTCAATGGAGCTTTTCATCGTTCAATGCCAATCAAGTTCCGCAGCAAGCGTGGTGATGATGGCAGACTCCAGAGACCCCAAATGAAGGATCAAAGGAGATTCGGAGAAGTTTTGCTCAAATGCAGAACTGAGGGATTCCCAAATCTCTCTGAGGAAGAAACTCAAATACTCAAAATATCCCTGATATCACACAAAGATATCAAGGAAGAAGAACAGGTGTCCATTACTGACGTCAAAAGGAGGAACATCGAGAGGGTATGAAGAAGTTGAAAGAGATTTGCAAAAATCTCCCGAAACTTTCAATACCACAAGATGAGGATGACTTGGTCCTCTACACCGACGCGAGTGATTCATGGTGGGCAGCAGTGCTCACAAAGATCACCCCTTATGGAGAAGAACCTTGCAGATACTGTAGCGGTCTTTTCTCCAACGACGAGGCTGTGCGATGGCACATAAACGAGAAAGAGTTTTTTGCAATTTCCTTACAAGGGATGGAGCTCCCTGAAGTGGAGGCCATCGAGGCAATACAGGGGCAGCTCTTTGAAAGTCTAGAGCTGCTACAACAAGAGTGGCACAAGTGTGTGCTACATACCAAACAAGCAGGAAAGATACAAGCGGCTGATGAAGCTCAAGTATCTAACCAAATCGATGTATGTTTCATGAAGATGTTCAATCTTCAGGAAGCAACCAACAAGCCGCTCTTGCGCGCTGTCCGTGAAAATCGGGCTAAAGCAATGCTTTCCGTACAGGACGGATTACCTGTAGCAGGGGATTCAAGTACCCCTAGCACAAGTCCTGAGATAATGGTTTCACAGCCAGACTCTCGAGGAAAAGATGTTGTTAAGGGGTCACACCCTGAATCAACATGTCAACCCTCCACCTCTGGGGTAAAAGAGGGAGAGATCAATCTTAGGCCCATGACAGGCCAAGTTAAGGTTGATACTGACTTTATTGAAATTTCTCCTTCTTGGCAGATGTACCAGGACAGGTGGGAGAAACTTCTCACAAGAAAGGGCATTAATCTGGGAAATTGCCGGGTTGATGTTGCCGGAAAATATCCAAGGGTTTGGACGACTCCAGGAGCCAATCCAAACGATGTCAAGGAATGGTATGAGTTTGGGGCTCTGGCCTCAGTTTATACCACTGCCCCAGCCTTCACCAAAATAAAGGGTCTGCCAAAATGGATCCAGAAAACGGTGTTCGACACATGGGAGAACAACGAGTCCCTCAAAAGGGGAAGGACACCTCGGGCACCAAAAAAGGAAGGTGGCCGACAAAGCTAAGTGAATCATGTGATTCACAGCAAGGATCGCACCCACAAAAGAAACGACAAAAGTGGGTGGAAGAACAGGAGGACCACTCACCAAACGCTCCAGGACAAAAGTGAGTGGAAAGAAAAGCAGCCGGCCCCTACCAGCATTATCACAAGGCGATAAAGCAAGGGTCCAGTACCATGTGATGCCACTAACAAGTGTCGGCAATCAAGGCCGACAAAAGAAGGTGGATGTCATATTCAAGCAAGCTGGCCACGAGGATGGAATCCAAGGCCAACAACCAAGCAATTATAGAGGGGATCAAACCTCTATATAAACGCAAGTGCTGGAGAGAAGAAGATCATCGGGAATTCACAACACATTCTCACACACCACTTCCTCTCTCTAAAAAAATTATCTTTGTAATTTTTTTTTTAATTTCTTGTTCTACTTTTTAGTTTAGTTCCTTTTTATTTTTATGTACACAAGTATTAGCTACTATGAGTAGCTAAACAAGTTAGTCTCCTCCCTTAGGGAGTATTTTATGAAATAAATTAAATTTTATATAATTCCTCTATAAACGCTTAGTTTTTGTCCAACTATTCCGGGTTGAGTAAAAATATTTTCTTTATTTTCCAACATATTATTTAGTCGGCACTTAGTGAAGGAGAAGGGTTGGAACCATCTCTTGCGAGTGTGTGGTTGGTGCGTGCCAGGTGGGCAGACGAGCCGTAAAACGCAACAAGACCGACTCCTAAAGAAGACCAGTCGACGAAGGTATAATGTTGGTTAAATTTAAGAATTATTTTGAAGTGTTACGGAAGCATGTTGGGCCTGATAATTTGTTTTATGACATTATAATTTTTAGAATCTCATAAGGATTTTATTGTACTGGAAAGAAACATTTTGGGTTTTTGTGATATATTGGTTAATAATAGGGGCAGAATTCTAATTAAGGAAAAGCTGGCATGTCAAAAATGGACAGGACTCTAAGTTCATGTATTTTATTGGATTTTCCTAAGTTGGTGTTAAAAATGGAATTTCTCCATAGTTGGTGTATTTACACGCAAATTTCCCATAATTAATTATACTTTCGTCTACATTAGATGTGTAGCTATTGGAAATATCACCCTAAGGTCTATAGATGCTATTTTTAGGTGTTAAATATTTGGCTAATAGTGTTTTATACGCAGAATCTTCAGTGTTTTTAATAATATGTTTCAAATTTTAATTTTATCTTAAAAATCTTTGGCATTCTTTATAAAATATCTTGAATTTTCATTTTCTCTTAAAAAAATTTAAACTTTCAATATTTTCTATAAAATATTTCGAACTGTATTTTTCCCCCTTACAAAACTTCGAATTTTCATCGTATTTCATAAAATATTCCGCTATACAGAATCTGATAATCGAGATAACTCATTTTGTCAGAGAAATCTCAAATTATTAATTTAGTGGTATAAGATTCACAATTTGACTGCAGTCAATTTAAGAAAAGTCATCTTTCGATCATCAAATTTTGTGTAACGGGACATTTTATATAAAATATTGAAAGTTCAGGATTTTCTAAGAAAAAACAAAAGATCGGAACATTTTATGAAAAAATACTAGAAATTCGGAACATTTTATAAAAAATATTAAAAATTTATGACTTTTTAGAAGAAAATAAAATTCGAAACATTTTATGAAATACACAGAAAATTGGAACATAAAACGCTATTAACCCTAAATATTTTGCTACTTATTGACGAGGATAAGCCGTGGTGGCGTGGTCTCTTATAACCGCTAATTTTTTCAACGAAAGTTTAAGAGATCATAATTTTCCGAATTAATAATAGTTTATGGTCTTAAACCTTTTGCGTCAAATTATCAAAATAGCACAACTTTTGAAATGTTGTTAAAATAATTTAACTTTTGGACGCAAGTTGCGGTTATGGCATGAGTATATTTTTGGGTTAAATGTTTTGACGTGAAGGCTCAAATCCAACATTAATAATTTGGAGTATACTTTATAATTTGCGTGCAAATATTATATTCAATTCAGTATCAAAATTCGGTTGCTTTTACGCCCAAAAAAATAAGCATTAAAATGGGAAAAATACTGGAGTATATCCTTTAGCACTAAACGTTTAGATGCAAGCAAACAAAAATTAGAAAATATAATGTCACATAATTTACAAAATAAACTATAACATCCATACCGCATTCTTATTAAAATACGGTAATTTATAGAGGAAAAAAATAAAAAACGAACGTAAGAAAACCCTTGATGGCACAGAAATGCCGACTAAGAGTCGAGCCTCATTAAAATTCCTTTACAGAAAACACAAAGAGAAAAATCGTAAAGGAAAAAAATAGTACTCGTCCAGACACCAACAAAAACAACGAACAAAAAAAATATGCCCATTCGTGCGATGCACGACGGACATCGAAATTAAGAGGTATTCAGACTAAAAAATTTAAGGAGGTTGGTAAATTTTAAGTAAAAATATGCTTAAATTTTATGAAAAATCTTTTAATACACATTCTTCATAAAGTAGGGGATTCAAATAGTATATGAAAATTATTTATATGCCTAGTTTATATATGGATTGGTTATTGTGAAAATTATATTTTTCGTAAGAATGTGAGAATGTTGTATTGAATTTATAAAGTTAATGCATTTAAATATATATATATTACAAAAAAAATTATTGTTAGATTAAATAAATATAAATCATATGTTCAATTCTACTTTTTTTACATGAAAAATAAATTACAGATCTATAGATTAAAGAATTCTAAAATAAACCAATATAAATTCCTACACCAAGTTGGATTTAAAAAAATATATATTATAATTAAAACTCATGTAAAACTCAATTGTATATCATTTAATTTCATATTTTTATATACAACCAATACGAAATAATCTATTGAAGCAATCCAAACATACGACAAAACATATGAAAATAATTAAATGCACTATGGTCCGTATATCTCTACACTAATAACAATAAAAAAACATATAAGTATAACACAAAAAGAAATTATGAAAAACTCATGCAAGTTTTAAACATGAATATAGTGAATAAATAAAATAAAAACTCAAAATAAAAGAGTAATAAAAATAATTACAGTCTTGCATAATAAAATGTACATAATTTTCATGATTTCATAAAATATTTTATGCAAATAACAAAAAAGATGAAAAACTAACTTCCTTTATAAAATAAGAGAGAGAGAGAGATTAATTTTAAAAAAAATAATTTAAATATCTTCTTTTTATTTTAAATTTTTTTATATACTATTATAAATTAAATTAAAGCTCATGTCATGATATTTAATTTGATATGCGTATTAATTTTTTTACAATAATTAATTTAACTGTATAAATTTTAGGAAAAACAAACATTCTAAAAGTAAAAAAAATTAAAGAAAAGGAAACAAAAATTGAGAACTCGGAAAGAAAGAGAAAAAGAAAAATAAAGAGAGAGAGACGGCTAGTTGGTTACAAGTAAGAGAAATTGGTTAAATTCATAGAATAATGGTAGAGAAAAAATTTGGCGGTAAAAAGTTACCGTTGTACTGATCTTTTATATTTTATATAGATATATAGATTGTATACACACTAACCAACTATTGCACTGACCCATTACTTATAAAAGCTACCACTCAAAAACAACAAATTTAAAAAGTAGCAAACAAATTTGGTGGACTAAATAAATCACGCATACCAAAAAATCTCGCAAGTTGAGTAGTCATATTAATTAAAGGACAAAAATCAGGATTAGTCGCTGATTAGCAGATTGTGCACTTCAAGTATAGGAAAAAGATGGTGGCAGAGCCACTAACTTTTTGGCTACTAATTTACCTCAAAAAAAAAAAAAAAACTTTTTGGCTACTAATAAAATTAATAAAGGAAATTTCCTTAAGTCGCGATCTAACACTATTTAAAGGAAAACAAAAACATGTTCAATAGAACACTATATAAAGTACAAAAACTTATGACTGATTGAAAAACAAAAAGTAAAAGTGAAGTACAAAGTCCCATTGCATATCTATGTATATAAAAGCTGAGTCTTTTTTTCTTTTTCTTTTTGAAAGGAAAAGCTGAGTTTTTCACTTCTAAATTCTATTAAAAAAAAAATTCAATATGAATATTTTTGTTCTTTCATTTATTTATAATATTGAATATCATACTCTTTTTTTATTTTATTTTTATTTTTTTAATGACAAAAAAATACATGTCATTTTTTTCCTTTCAAAAAAATTTATATGATTGTTTAACTATAGTAGTTATTTTTATTGATATGTCTTGAATCTCCCAACGTTATGCAGTTTTGGACTTTTAGCCCAATTTGAGTGTTTTATCTCAGTGCTATATATATACTTGAGATCTGTAATCAGTGTTTAACTATTCGGCTCGGCTCGGCTCGACTCGTTTAAATATTCGGGTGTTCGAGCTCGGCTCGAGCTCGATTCGAGCTTTTATCTTGATGTTCGAGCTTGGCTCGTCGCCACTTACCAAGCTCGAGCTCAGTTCAAGTTCGGCTCGGGTGATGCTCGATAATGTCGAAATCGAGCTTGAGCTCAAGCTCGGCTCGTTAAATGTTCGTATATATGATGTTCAAGCTCGAATTTGTTATAAATATAAGAAAATTTTCTTAATTAATATATTGTTCGAGCTCGAGTTCGACTCGTTTAAGGTTCGTGCATTAACTCAATTGAAGGTTCGACTGAAGGTTCGTGAACAGGCTCGCGAACAATCAAATCCTAACATGTTCGCGAGCTCAACGAGCCAAGCACTATCAGGCTCGAGCTCGGCTCGATAAAAATCTCGAGCTCGAGCTCGGCTTGTTTATTAACGAATCGAGCTCCAAACGAGCTTTTTTCGAGTCGAATCTCGAATAGCTTGCGAGTAGCTCTGTTCATTTACAACCTTATCTGTAATTTGCAACCCTAGCCGCATAATAAAATATGTTCTCCTCTATGCCCGTGGATGTAGCCAAATTGGTGAACCACGTAAATCTGTGTCTTCTTTACGTTTTCTGTTTGATTGTGCTCTTTAATCCTTTTATGTCACAACAATTTTAAATTTAAATATTTTTAAATTATAGTAGTTTAGTAGTTTTTAATGCAATTGAGGATCAGAAAATTTGTAAATAAAAAATTAGTTATAGATCTTAAAATTAGAATTTAAAATATTATATAGATTTATTTATTATATGTATGAATTATTTATTTATTTATTTATATTAACATATTTGTTGTTATATATATATATATATATATATATATATATTATTCATGTTTTGCCTGTCAATGAAATTGTAAGAGAATTGAGTGATTCTGGAGGAGAGATGGAAACCCTAACCCTAACCCTGCTGCTGCCACCGCAATCTCTCCTGCGCCGCTGATTCCTGCCGCCCATACGACCGATGGCTCTCAACGGCGACAACACTCTTGGCCCCTCGGGTGTAGGTGACCTGAACTTACCCTCACTCACCAACAACTTCACCCCACGTTCGAAACTTGCTCTTGAAGGCACTATCTCTGCACGCTTCATGGGGCAACTTCCAACATAACACATGCGGAGGATGGAGTTGTTCGAAATCCTTCTCGTGGAAAAGAAGTTGTTTACGGTTCCACTCTTGAAGACGTTCATAATGGAAGATCCTATGCGGATATTGCTACCAATCATGCGCCGAAGCGCCCTGATTTGCCTGCTCACCATTACCATGCTCTGCGACCCACAAAGGAGGGGGACCAATTTTCCTTTAAAATTCCCAAGGAGTTGCTTCGCAAAGAGATCGCTCAATTCTCTCACGCTTTAACTGGAAGGCTTCTCCTTAAAAAGGGCGAAAAACCTAAAACTGCCATGATGGTGAAGAATGAACTGCAAGGTCTATGGGGCATTGAAGCCTCATGGAAACTGATCCCTTTGGGCAAGGGATGTTACACGTTGGTCTTCAACACCGCGGAAGATAAACTGCGTGCTAAAGCTCAGACTATTTATTTCAGGCGGACACTTGCGGATTAGAGAATGGACGCAAAACTTCGATCCGTTTAAATAGCATTCCTCGTTGGCGAATGTATGGGTGAGGATACACTATTTTCCTATTGAATACTGGAACGTCGAAGTCCTCACTGGCATAGCAAGATTTGTTGGACACCCTCTAAGGGTTGACGGAACTTCTGCTCAAAGAGATTTCGGACAATTTGCTCGAATACTTATTGAAATAGATATGTCTAAACCTCTACTCAATACTCTTCTTGTTGATGGTGATGATGTCTCATTTCATGTTGAATTTACATATGAATTTCTACCCTTTTTTTGTTCCAGATGCAAAACTACAAGACATACTATGGATAAGTGTCGGAAAGGAAAATCTTTGGGGGGCGAGGCCTCGCGGAACGCTGGAATCCAACAACCGAGTAAGCAAGGGAAACAATGGCAACACGTTTCCGAAAAGGATATTCCTCCGTTGACTCAGGACGCTGGACATGAGAATAGACAAGTTGACAAAAGAAGTGAAGCTTCGATGCAACAGCTCGAGAGTAAGGATGGCGACAAGGTTTCACAATAGAGGGCTGTTGATAGAGATAGCTCCCCGGAAGGGACGGTGATGAGGAATGGAACTGTGTCGCTGGATAGGCAAGATGGCTTGAAAAAACATGATGAGAGGAGGACAAAATTGATTGAGACTGTGGCAGCCATATCAAACCATAACTCCCCTAAAAGATTTCAAGTTTTGGACGGCGTTACGATTGATTCTGGGGATCAGTTGCAACAGACGTTCGAGCAGCGTGACTCCCAGAGTTTGGACCAAGGAAAGAAAATAACAAACAACGGTGTCATGCATGCAGTTGACAAAAATATGTGTGGTCCGGATGTCCTTGCTTCGATCTTGAAACCGGTGGGAAATTCTGTTTATGATAAACCTTTTTCTACAGAACATTCTAAGGAAGATGAACTGATTGAAGAACAGGAGATGGAGTTGACTCTGGCACCGGTGATTAAGGACAATACTTTGGCTTTGGAAAATGCTATGAAGGCGCAGAGACTAGAGCAGATCCTTACGCTCGCTAAAGCTCCTATACAGGTGGAGACTCAGACTACTGGTAAAATTGGTAGAGGACGACCATCAAAATAGGAAATGGCAGCTAGGACAGCAGCGAGTTATATCTCTTCACAAGCCGAAGATAATATTAAAAGCCGCTTGAGAAAATCTGGAGAAACAGGGCATAACCCACGTGAATATGTGATTGATACCAGCAGCAAGGGGAGTATTCAAGCCATGGATAATGTCTCGAAAGAAAGTTGGGCTGATGAGGTGGAAAGATGCGGAGATTCTTCCGCAAATATAAATTGCTCTTAATGAATATCATCGCCTGAAACGTCCGCGGCTTTACGGACGAGACCAAGCGCCTTCTTAAGGAACATTGCAGTTCCTTCTCTCCTACTATCTTGGTTTAATTGAGCCTAAGAAAGATCTTAGAAAAGTCCGTATCAGTTATTGGAACTCTCTGAACCTAACCCCGGTTCATCAAAATCGTCAGGATCCGCGGTGCCCCAACATTTGGATTTTGTCTCATCTTGATGTCGTCTCTTCTGTTGTTTTCTCTTCTTCACAGGTGATTATTGTGGAATGCTCCTGGCAGTCTCTTGATTTTTGTGTGGTTGTGGTTCACGGTTCTAATGATCATATTGAACGACGGGTTCTCTGGTGTGATCTTCTTCGTTATGCTTCTGGCTGCACCGTGTTTATTGGGGATTTTAATGCTGTTAAAGGAGCTCATGAGAGACGTAGTAGCATCTTTCCGCTAAGAGCTTCTTGTTTGGAGTTTGGTTCGTTTATTGATGATACTCACTTTATTGAATCCCCTACTGAGGGTTTGCGTTTCACTTGGTCGGGACGCCGGCTTCTTCCACATTATATTGAATCTGTGTTGGATAGAGCGCTTTTTTCACAAGAGTTTGCTGATAATTGGGATTCGGTTGTGACTTCAGCTTTTCCTCGTCTCACTTCGGATCACTCACCGTTGGTTTTACAGTGTCGTCGAGCTATCCCTACGTGGCGTCGTCACTTCAGATTTTTAAACATGTGGGTGCTCCATCCCACTTTATGGATATGGTTTCGGGTTCTTGGTCTACCCCGGTTAACACTTTATGCCCGATCTTGAGTGTCATGTTAAAGTTGAAGAATCTCCGTGCTTGCATTCGTGTTTGGAATAAGGAGGTTTTTGGTAATGTGGATTCTTCGATCGCCAGGTTGCATAACCAACTTATGGATATTCAGAAGATAATTTCTGAGACTGGATACACTGATGACTTATTTGACGTCGAGATAAGTATTCAAGCCGAGCTGAATGTTACTCTTACCCGGAAGAATAGCTTGCTTCAACAAAAGAGTCGGGTTACCTGGCTACAGGATGGAGACAGGAATACTACATTCTTCCATAGAATTGCTAAATTTAAGAAGCGAAATGCCCCTATCACGAGACTGTCCATTGATGGTGTTGATGAGTATGACCCCGGGATTATTGAACAACATATTGTTGATCACTTTGTTACGCTCTTCACGGATGATGGCAACCCTTTGGCGGATTCTCTGGAAATCGAAGCATACTTGAAACATGCTGTCACGGAGGAGCAGAACCGTCTTTTAGTTCGTATCCCTGATGAGAGCGAGATTGTTGCTGCTGTTTTTGGCATGGATGTGAACAGTGCTCCAGGTCCTGATGGGTTTTCTGGAATGTTTTTCCAAAAATGTTGGAGTATTATTAAAAATGATGTGATTCTTGTTGTCCATGCGTTTTTTCACCATTCTTATCTGCCAAATGGGTGCAACTCTAACACCATGATTCTCATTCCCAATAAAGACACTGTTGACACGGTGTCGGATCTTCTTCCCATTGTGCTTTCCAATTTCTTTTTCAATATCATTTCTAAGATTATGGCTTCTAGACTAAATGTGGTGGCTGCCTCTCACGTCTCGCCTAACCAATTCGGGTTTATTAGTGGCAGGAACATCCATGACTGCATTATGCTCAGTTCGGAGGGTTTCAATTGCATGCATCGTACTAACCGGGGTTTGAATATGGCATGTAAAATTGATATCAGAAAAGCTTTTGATACGATTCGATGGGGTTTCATCATGCAGGTGCTTAGGGCGACTGGTTATCATGAGTCTTTTATACAGTGGGTTCAGATCATCTTTGCTTCTGCCAGGCTCTCTATCCTTTATAATGGGAATCTTAGCGGTTATTTTGCTTGCTCGCGAGGTGTTCGGCAAGGGGATCCTTTGTCTCCAATTTTATTTGGAATTGCCGAGGATGTTTTGAGTAGCATATTTCAGAGTTGTGTGGAGTCTTGTCATTTGGCTCCAATGGGGTTCAGTAGGACCAGGAATTTTCCAACTCACTTGTTTTATGCTGATGATATCATTTTATTTTGCAAGGCTACGGTTCGTAATGCCTGCAAGATTCAAGAGATTCTCAACTATTATGGGTCGATTTCTGGGCAGCACTGTAGCACTGAGAAATCAAATATTTTCTTTGCCAGAAGAGTTCCCACTGATAGACGGCGTGCGATTCATCGGGTTTTGCCTTTCTCGATAGGAAGTCGGCCCACGACTTACCTTGGAGTGCCGATCTCTGTTGGACGGACACATGCTTCTTTCTTTATGCCGATTTATGATCGGATAGTGCAAAAATTTGCTCGTTGGAAAGGAATCCAGCTTTCTATAGCTGGCAGATTATGTCTTGTTAAATCTATCATCCAAAGTTCGATGGTGCATTCGATAATGGTGTACAAGTGGCCGAAATCTCTTCTTCACGCTCTGGATAGAAAGTGCAGGAATTTTGTGTGGTCAGGAAATGTGGATAAGAAACCTACTTGTGTGGTAAGTTGGGGGCGTGCTTGCTCGCCTAAGGAAGAAGGGGGTTTGGGAATTCGTTCTTTCACCCTTATGAATCAGTCTTATCTGATGAAGCTGGCTTGGAAGATGATCAAAGGAGCGGATTGGGCACATCAACTTATTAGATCTCGATATCTCACTAAATTCGGTTATGCTAAACCCTCGATTGCTAACTTTCCGGTTTGGGTTGGGGTTAAACATGAGATTGATCAACTTATGGAGAATACGTATTCTTGTATTAGTCGCGGCGACAATACGTATTTCTGGAGAGATAATTGGCTTGGGTATACGCTGGTTGACAAGCTCAAAATCCCTCATTATATGCATGATTACCTTAATTTCTCTGTACAGGATTATTTCTATGATGGGGTGTGGCATTTCTCGGCATCTTTTGTTAACCGCTTCCCTGAAGTGGTTGCTGACATTTTGCTTGTTCTGATGAGTGGCGAAGCTGATTCCCTATACTGGAAGCACTCGGTCAGAGGGGATATCTTAACTGCTTTAGCTTTCTCGAATAAATGTCACTGCTTCCCCAAAGTGAAGTGGGGAACGTGGATTTGGGAGCCATTTATTCCTGTTCGTCGCTCCATTCTTTGTTGGAGGGTCATCCACGGTCGACTCCCAACGTTAGATATTTTAATCCGCCAAGGTTTTTCGGCTCCTAATGGTTGCTTGCTTTGTTTCATGGGGGCTGAGTCCATTTCTCATTTAATGTGGGAATGTACTAAGATTAGATTGCTTTGGAAGGAGCTCCTTTTGTGGTTTGAGATGGATCATCTTTGGGAATGCATTGATATTCATGCTTTCCTCGTTGCGGCGTGGAATGCTCCCTTTAGCTCTCGGATTAGGGCTTTCTGGAAAGCTGGAATTATCTCCCTCATGTGGAAGATTTGGGACTGTAGGAATTTGATTATCTTTGAAAATGCTAGTTTTGATGGTCGCTCTGTTTTGGCTTTTGTGAAAGGCTTTTTCAAGGAGATTGATAACATTTCTTTGAATATGGGCAATTCTAATAGTTCTTGGAACGATTATATTGTCTCAAGAAACCTTGGAGTGAACAACAAGGTTGCGCCTCCTCCACGTATGATTGAAGTGCATTGGTGGCCTCCGGTACTTCACTGGATTAAAGTCAATACTGATGGCTCTGCGCTGGGCACGCCGGGCCTCATTGCTGCTGGAGGAGTTTTCAGGGATAATTGGGCTGTAGTCCGTGGCTGTTTTCATATAAAGGGAGGTGTTGGGTTTGCTTTTTGAAGCTGAGCTTCTGGCGGTTATTACGGCCATTAATATTGCTCATAATAGGAATTGGTTTCATCTTTGGATTGAATCGGATTCGACCTATATTGTGCGGCTTCTGGAGTCCAGGACTATGGAAGTTCCCTGGCGCTTTATTGCGTCCTGGAAGCAGGCTCTTCGTCATCTCCAAGATATCTCTTTGATTGTTACTCATATTTACAGGGAAGGCAATCAGCCGGCTGATATTATGGCAAACAATGACCGTCGGGAGGGATGGTGGCCTTTTGCTATCGAGGAAATCAGGCTTGCGGTGTCTCGCGACATGTCCACCCATAGTCATGTTAGAGTTATCATATGACTGGGTTCAGTTTTGGGTTTGCTTGGTTTGGGAGCACGTTTGGTCGCTTGTTTGGAATCAGTTTGGTTTTGCTGGTTTGGGAGTTTGGCCAACAGGAAGGTTGTTCGGATGGCTGTTCAGTTCGTCTAATTGTAGTCCCCAAATTTTGAATAGTTGGATTGTTCTTTCCTGTGTGGGGCTGAAGATGGGTCAGAGCAGATGGTGTGGTGGCTTGATGGACCCTGTTTCGTCGAGCAGTTGGTGGTCAAGGTTGTTTCGAAGTTGGTTCGGGCTTTTCGTCGAACACTCGGTAGTCGGTTTATGGTCTGGTTTTCTTGAGCTTTCTACGAGCTCTCTGGCTAGGATGAGATCGGGCCCGAGCTCTGGGGACTGGGCGTGGTTGATTTCGTGAAGGTGTGGCCCTGTAGCTCGTCGTCGGACTGAGAATTTTGCTTGCGGTGGCTGTCTCTGTCGCTGCTTCTTCTGGCGGCCCCGACACGCTGCTCTTCTTGATATGGAGAATTCTCTCACCTTTGCTTCTCGTTTCTGTGATGGTTTTCAAGGTTGTGTTGTTTTTGGCGACGAAGTCTCACAGGCTGAAATCTTCAGTTTCTCGGGTTATTTTGTTGGATACTATCGGCGGCAGCATTCAACCGGTAGTGTAGTTCATGTTGAGGGGTATTTTTGGGTTTGGGCGTTGTGGAGAGCTCCCGTCGACGGCGTATAACCGGCCGGGTAGCTTTCTTGAGTTGGGTTGGTTTTTACTTGTGCTTACGGCGACGGAGTATAACCGGCCGTGTAGCTTTCTTGAGTTGGATTGGTTTTTACTTGTGCTTACGGCGACGGCGTATAACCGGCCGTGTAGCTTTGTTTTCGATGTTTGGCATTTAGGCGACGGCGTCTCACCGGCTTTTTGCCTTTGTTTTGTTATTTTTTATGGGAGAAGAGCCGGGATTGTTTGGGGACGATGGTTAGGCCGGAGTTCCGGAAACTTTCCCTTCCACTCTCTCCCTATTTTGCTTTCTTCCTCTAGACGGGTACTCTTTTTCCTTTTCCCGGTTTTTCCCACTGGGTTTTTCGTGAAAAGGTTTTAATGAGGCTCGGCCCTTAGTCTGCTCTTCTTGTGCTTTCAAGGGTGGTTTTAGGTTTTTTCTTTTCTTTTTAATAAAAACGCATTTTAATAATTCATGTTTTGCCTGATTTTCTATTTGTTTTGGACTATTTAAATATGAATTTTTAATAATAATACAGTTTGAAATTTTAAGAGCTCAAAATAGTTATATTAAATGACGACTATTAATTTTGTTATATTGATGGTTTAGTGTTATTTGCTCAAAATGAGATAACTTAAATTAATTACAATTTATAAATTTAACTATTATTATACAATACTCATTAAATTTAATATTAAACTCATTAAGTTGATAATATTATTATTATACACTATTTTAAATCAAATATTAATATTTAAATTACCATAATTTTTATTACCAATTAATCTAACTAATAAATAATGATATTTTTATATTTTAAAATAATTTAAAATTTTAAAAATAAATAAATATGTGCATAATTACTTATGCATCGCTCGAGAGGACATACTAATTTCAAGAAGAAAGAGCTTTGCATAGTAGATTTTAGTAGACTAAGACCGATATCTAATTAGTAATTACAAATATTCTAGCACCGTTTAAGACAAAATGAAATATACTTTTTTGAAAAGTAAAATTTAAAAGATACTCATCATTTATAAAATATATATTCTCTCGGTTCCTTAAATAACTTCCTAGAAGGATGGGCACGAGTCTTAAGATGAAAAGTGTTCTTTTGAGACGGACCGAAAATGTTTAAAAATTACAATTGAAAATGTTTTTACCCTTATGTACAATTTATTTATTAAAATTACAAAAATCATCAAATGACAAAAATAATAAAAACAGAAACCCTGCTACCACCCTATTGGCAGTCGACGATTGCCGCATGCCACAGTCGACTGAAGACCACAACCCATTGATAGGGCGGTGGCCGACGACCACCGCATGCTACCGTTGGCCGACGTCAACCATGCCATCGCCAATTTTTGTGCTTCGCAGATCTACACCATCACCACTGCCAATTCAAAAATCCAACATCACAATACTTAAATCAAACTGAATGCTCGGCCAATAGCATACTCGAGTTGATGATTGACGCTCAACATCTTACGTCAAGTGTCTAGCAATAGTTTAAATTGAGCTATTGCTCGACACTCAAGCATTGAGCATCGAGGAGCGTCGAGCAATAGTAAAAATTAAACTATTGCTTGACACTCGACATCGGTTATTGAGTGTTGAACATTGCAAGACACACACACAGACGATGATAAATGGTGGCGCTGTGGAGAGGTGATGGTGCAGCGCGGCGTAGAGGAGTAGGAGAAGCGATGTATGAGAGAAAGAAAACGACATATTTGGGGTGGATAGAGAGATGCCAGATTTGTCGAGGCAGCGACACAACGTGGCTCAGAGAATTGGGATGCGACGTATCTGGGTGGAGAGAGAGAAAGAGATTAATTAATGTAGCTTGTAAATTTTTTTTTTAGTTCTTTTTAATTATAATTTCATTAAGGGCATAAATATCTTAAACGAGTATTGTTTATATATTTTAGTTTGTGTGTGACTATTTTTTTATTTTTAACTTTTGAGGATGGATAAAAGTTTACAATTAATCCTTATCTTTATATATTTTAGTTTGTGCGTCGGTATTTTCTTTATTTTTAACTTTGAGGATGGATAAAAATTTACAATTAATCCTTATCTAATTATATATATCATCACACACCAACACCAACACCAACACCAACACTAACAAAATGAGTATCTTATAAAAGATAAAGGAATGAAGTTCGGTATCTTCGTCATATTTTACATAAAGACATTTTGTTAAATCTTCTTATTTCTCTCACTCTTAATTGACAAAGTAGATGATAATTTGAATAGAAGATGAGAATAAACGGCAAAAAAGAAATACATTTAACTTTTTAGTTTTTTAATAATGCCTATGAGAATCCACAGCAGGGCTCCCTGGGCAAGCTCGAGCTGCGCTCCAACGAGCCCCGCCCCAATGGCGCACAGGCAAGCTCAAGAGGTGGCTCACTTCTTTGCATCGGGCTCAGAGGTTTTATACTCCCTCCGTCCACGAAAAAGTGCCCCATTTGGGTGCCGGCACGGATACTAAGAAAGCTGATAAAGTTGTTTTGAGTGGGGTAAAAATTACAATAGCGGTAGTACTAATGCCATTGATTAGTTTGTTAATATTTTATCGTCTTTTAGTTGTTGAGAGTTTAAACAATCCTACTCTTTATTGAGTCTGATTTTAAGATTGAAATTGACAAGAGAATCGTGTTTCTTTTAATGCCTATTTTAATGTTAATGACTATTTAATTTTTATTTTATTGTATCGGGTTTGAAACTTGAAACAACAGTAATATTCTCGAATCCTATAGGAGGGAAGCTTGCGGGCATTAAAATATTAAGCCTGATATTAAGC
Source organism: Salvia miltiorrhiza (assembly GCF_028751815.1). Lineage (NCBI taxonomy): Eukaryota > Viridiplantae > Streptophyta > Magnoliopsida > Lamiales > Lamiaceae > Salvia > Salvia miltiorrhiza. Next base: position 34,528,943 of record NC_080394.1, on the reverse strand, counting down.
CTGCGAGCACAGATTCTAGAACATTAAAATATTAAGCCTGATATTAAGATTGAAATTGAAATAACATTAAAATAAGCATTAAAATATTAAGCCTGATATTAAGATTGAAATTGAAATAACATTAAAATAAGCATTAAAATATTAAGCCTGATAATATGAATAGGCATTAAAATATTGAGCTTGTGGGCACATATTCAATCCTACTCCAAAGAACATATTTTTTGAGCCACACATAATCAATTGCATTTTTATTATTCCAAATCTGTAATAAAGGTTACAAATAGTGATTTTTTGTAATTTTGCAAAAGATGGTCATAAATAGCGATTTTTTTTTTTTTGTAGTGTAGGTGTGGGGGAGTTGGTTTCTTAGTTTTAATTAGTGAGTTAATTGTGTGGATTAATTGCATGGATTAAATAAAATGATGGGTTTATTAATGGTATAAGTTGTAAATAAATTGAAAAGTAAAAGGGTATGAATGTACAAAAAGGTAAACAGAGCACTTTTTCGTGGAAAAAAAAATGGATAAGTAGGGCACTTTTTCGTAGACAGAGGGAATATATGGCGTGTACATTGCATGTGCCTATTAAAAAATATTTGAATTTGAATTTCAATAACATTTTTTTATTTTTTCTTTTAAAAAAAGAAAATTAGTCGATGATCTCAAAGGTCGTTTCTTCATTTTTAAAAAAATTCTAATTTTTCTCCTATAAAAATACTACTTTTTCCTCCCCAATTTTTATACTACAATTCAATCCATTCTCTCTTCATTTCTTCTTCTTCTTCTTCATGTTTGTATATCTTCTTCATCCCACTTTCCTCTTGCAAAAAATGGATAGTGGCTTTTCTAATTAGTTGAACAACCAAGCAAATTCATCGGGGATCCCAACTTCTACTCTCATCGGCTTTTCACTCTTTTCTCAAGGATCCAACACATTCAACACTTAAGGTCTTGAGGGCATCAACTTGAACGAAACTAAATTCGTTCAAGATGATGAAGTCGTCGATATTCCTTATCCTTCCTAGATGGTGAAGGTATGCGCCGGCTACACTCCAGCGAAGACCGAGCTTATTTGCTCACTGTGGGCCGAGGCGAACCTCAACGCGCTCAAGGGTACCGACCAAAATGCACCTGTCTATTGGGGAGAAATCACAAAATACTTCAACGAAGGTCGTCCTTACGGCACTCCAACTCGTGACAATAAAAATATCATGTTACACTTCCAAAGTGTCCAAAATGGCGTGGAGGTTTGAGAGGCCACTAATGAGAAATGACGAGCTAATTGGGGGAGCGGCATGAATGATGACCAAATCGCACCCACTTTGAGACATTGGAATGTTGTTAAACACATTCTACATTATCTAAAGGGTACCATTGACCTTGGATTATATTATCAAGAAAATTCTGATAATACTCTAGTGGGGTATTCGAATGTAGGATTTTTATCCGATCCACGTGAAGTTAAGTCACAAACTGGATACTTTTTCACATGAATGAACTGCTATATCATGGAAGTCTGTGAAGTAAACTTTGACTGCAACATCCTCAAATCATTCTGAAATCATTGCAATTCACGAAACAAGTCGAGAATGTGTATGGTTGAGAAATGTGACGAGTCATATTCAAAAGTCGTGCGGATTAGCTTCATCAAAGGCAAAACCAACTGTTTTAAATGAAGATAATGCTGCTCGCGCAACTCAAAGGATGATACATCAAAGGCGATAGGACGAAGCATATTTCTCCCAAGCTCTTCTACACACACGACCTTGAAAAGGATGGTGATATCGACATTCAACAAATTCGCTCAAGTGATAATCTGGCAGACTTACTCACCAAGACATTATCAACATCGACATTCAGAAAGTTGGTACACGAGATCGGCATGTGCCGGCTCAAAGATCTTCAATAATCTCAAGTTCAGGGGAAGCAGTTGTACTCTTTTTCCTTCGACTAGGTTTTGTCCCATTGGATTTTCTTAGCAAGGTTTTAATGGGGCAACTTTTTTTATTTTAGGGATTGGTCAATCAGGGGGAAGTGTTGTAAATATATCTCTAGATATATCTTATGAGTGTTGACCAAGAAATCTCCTTAAAACCCTAGCTTCCTACTTGTATAAATAGAAGCCTTTGGCCCTTATATTGAATACACTGAATACATATTCTCTTCTCTATTCACTCATATCTCTCTAGTTTATAGCAATTTTTAAGTTCTATAAAATTTTTATTTGGGCTCTGAAAAAGAAAATGATTAATACTCGAGGCCATGGTAGAGTGGTTAGATTAAAAAAGAAAAAGTGATTTAATATCTGAGGTGAAAGTTTCATGTTCAAGTCCACTGTAATACAGTTTTTAAATTTAGTTGTAAATTTATTAAACAAGAAGTTCTATAAAAATGTTACAAAAGTATATTATTTGATTAATCTTTCGTCAAAATTTTATAATTCAATTCACACTTGACACTATCATAACTTATAGTATTTTTAAAAAAAAATTACGATAAATCCAATATGAATGCTCTATTGTAAGACTATCACTGGAAGTGACCAATCAGTCAACTATCCAATAATTACTCTTCTTTTCACATCATTAATATTCTATCCAATTCAATTACACTTATTTTTATGGTTTATGAATGACCACTTCAATCACCTCAACCACAACATTTTATATAATTATTTTTAATTACAATATTTTTAATTATATTGAACATAAATTAGAAAATTATAAAAATTTAGAAAATGATAAAATAATAAAAATTCGAAAATTGCAAACTAAGAATAAAATTACAACAATCGGAATACGAAACTAAAAATTTACAATCCATTCTTGAAACAAATGAAAAACTATGTATTTAATTACCATGTGGCATTATCTATAATTTAATGCAACATACAAATCCAATTTAAAAAAATATTAACAAACTTTAATTAATATACTGAAATAAATAAAAAAAACAGAAAAAAAAAAGCAATAATCAAATAAACTAAAACAATTACTAAGGAATTTAAAAAGGACAAAAGGTCAACAAAAAGAAGATGGTTGGGGCGATCTCCTATCTTGTATTTTTCATTTATTTTATAAATGTTTTCCCATGTAGCGGTCGACCACATGGAAAAAGGCCGCTGCTACACCTAAGGCACAATTATGTATTCATGCAGAATAAGTATATTCCAAAATACAGAACCAATCAACCCGAAAGAAGAAGATATTTACAATCAAAATAGTCCAATTTCCACATGCACGTTAATGGAGTAGTAAAAAAGCAACATACAAAGAAATCTTAAAGCAAACACAAAGGAAAAAGAATCCAAGTAAAAGAAAAACAATTCTACCTGCAAATATATATAATGCATGATCATGGCACAACAACAAATATTCTTCCAAAAGAGGCAACAATCATCATTCTCCCTTTTAAGTTAGAGAATATTAGCTATATGTCAGAAACATGGAGAGCTCAAGCTCTAAGGTGGAAGCCATGAAACCAGTTCTGCTCAAGGCGGGCATTCCCCTTGCAGGTTTTATTCTAGCCAAAATCGCGACTCGAAAATCCTCTGTTCCAACAACTTCATCTCAAATTCAGGTCAATAATGTTGCTCGAGACTTGGCTTGTGATGACGCAGAGGAGATTTTGAGGCTGATGCAAGGCTTGAAAGATGGAGAAATGGTGCTGCTGGAGCTTCACAATCACAGCAAGATGATGTTGGAGATTAATCGACTCGAGTTTCTGGAGAGGGAAGCAGAGAATCAGAGATTTGAGAAAAAAATTGAGGTTTTGAGGTTGGAAGAGTGTCGCAGATCAGAAAATGAGCGGCTTCGGGAGAGGGTTAGGAAGCTTCTGTCGAAAACAGTGTGTGCAAAGAAATGGAGATATCGAGAAACAAGAATGAAATGAAGGAGCTGAAAGTCGTTATTGAGCGATTGCAAGGAGAGACAAGTGTTGCATCAAAGGTACATTGTTCTATTCAAGAATCAGTTGATGAATTGCAAGTAGGTAAGCGTAGAGCTGGAGCTGATGAGGAGGAGGAGCCAAGACCATACCGCACAAAATAGGGAGGCTGATGATAATGGTTTGGGAGAGGATAAGATGGGTTGAAGGCAGTGAGAGACGGAAGCAAGTGTAGGCATATCTTCCTTCAACAAAATCATGCTCTACTGTTTGAATCTACAATACAATGTATTATTTCCTCTTCACAACTAATTGCATTTTCTTTAGGTTTATGTAGTTGCTGAATTACCTCCGAAAACACTAAAAAATGGTCCAACTGGATGATGTTCCTTGTAAGTTTGTATTCTTGTGCTTAACATTTTCTCAGTATATTTCCTTAGACCAAACAAGCAGTCAAGAAAATTGGAAATTACTAATATTCATCAGAATAAAAAATTAGAAAACTATCTTTTTTTTATGTAAATGTACATATATGCAGGGCTGTCGATCGGTTCGGGTTCGGTTACCCGTACCCGAATTTTCGGTTACCCCCGAAATTGCCATATTTCACTAACCATTCCCGAACCGTTCTAGGTGTTCGGTTACCCAATAATCGTTTCGGTTACCCGATTCGGTTATTTGGGTATCCGAAATACCCATTTAAAAAATTACTCCCTCCGTCCCATTAAAGTTGGCCACATTCGTTTCGACACGGAGATTAAGAAATTGAGTGTTATATATTTTAATAGGGCCAACTTTAATGGGACGGAGGGAGTACTAAAATTTAAATAATTTGCTAGATAAAGAATTTGAACTCTAGTCACCAAAAAATACACAAAGCAATTTATCTACTAGACTAAAGCTCATTCTTATACTTTAAAGTATATCATAATTTTATTTTACCTAAGAATCGATTTTTTTATTTAAAAATAAATAAATTAATAAATTAATAATTAAAATGTATATAAAATATATATTAAATAATTTTCGATTATTTCGGTTAACCCGTTTCGGTTATTGGGTTAACCGATACCCGAAATTTTTCTAAAATTGGTACCCGAAATCGAACCGATAACCAAAAAATTCGATTATTGGATACCCAAACCCGGGAATTTCGGTTCGGTTAACGGATTATCCAAAATCCGATAACCAATTAGATAGCCCTACTTTAATGATTTTTTTAAAAAAAATTCCCCCAAAACCAGCAACTTCCCCTCCCCTCCTCCCTCGTGTTTCTCTCACCTCTCGCGCCGTTCCTCCTGCTTCCACGCCGCCGCCGCACAACCGCTCCGCCCCACCCCCCTGAAAAAGAAAGCCGCGCCACCACGACACCTTCTCCTCTGAAAATCGTGGCTGCGGCGCCTCCTCTGTGAATCGCGGTCGTAGCACCGCCTCTCTGTGAATCACTGCCATCTCTGAGAATCGCGGCCCCCTCCCCCTAATCTGCACCGCCGTCGTCCCCCTTGCCGGAGGCCCCCTCCCTCCGCCTTTGTCTCTCTCACCTTCACCTCCCCACCGCCGCCTCGATTCTTAGCGCCACCGCCGGCTGACATTCACCTTTGTCTTTTTCTCTCTTTTTTTCCTACTTATGCACTTTTACATTGTTACACACTTTTGGACAATGTGTTATGTGTGTACTAATTCAAAAGGCAAATGTTTGTAATAATATATTTTTTATTGTAACACATTAAAGATATTTTGATCAGAAATGATTAGTATTTCCATAATTTTGTTTGTATGGCTAAATTTACTAGGATTAAAAGGTTTTGCCTAACCATATTATAAGACAATTTTTTTTTCAAATGTGAGATTGTGGCTACAAATGGTTACGATATTATCCCTTCACACTGTAAAGCATAAGTGATTTTGGTCACTGTTTCAACTGTCAACTGCTGACAACAAAGGAAATGGAAGTCTCTCTCCTTCAGCATCCACTCAAGCCCATCTTCTTCCACCACTCTCTTCCCGCCGCAGGAAAGAGATGCTCTTACAGGAATACGACGTTGTTGGGGTGCCGCTGTTCGTCGTCATCTTTGGAATTGCACTTCCAGAATGAGGGGCGGAGGGCGCTGCTGAGCTGTCTCCTTGCTGCAAGTTAGCATTTCCCTATAACCTTTTTGGCTTAATATTTCTTGATCGAGGGAATTGTGATTTGTTTTCTGTTGGGTGGTCGAATCGAATGAAATCTTGGGTATTTCAATTCATTGCTTTTAACAGAGGTTCGAGTAACTGAATGTTACTAAGGAATCTTTAGCTAATTGTTTCATCTCTCATAAAATGGTTTCATATTACAGCCTAGAACTGTTATATGGCACTCTAACATAACAAGTTTTTGTAATTCTGTGATTGATCAGCTGCTGGGATTTCGTTATGTGATGCAGCTGGTGCAGTGAGCACAAGTAAAAGAGCTGTAAGCCCCTTTTCTCGACCTAACATATTTTGGCTCCTAAAATATTATTCTTCCATTATGACAACAATTTGTTTATCTGCTGCAGCTGAGAGGAGCAAAAATTCCTGAAAGTGAATTCAAAACCCTCCCAAATGGTCTCAAGTTAGTATATGATAACACCTCTCGAATTCTCTGCTTTTACATTTTAATTATTGTTTGTTTGGTCAAGACTGTAAACCTTTGTATATATATCAGTCCTGATAGTTTGTAAGTTTAATTTGGTTTATTTCTGTCATGCATTCATTCTTATCAGAAAGTTATATGCTTATCAGTATTGATATAAACTGCCAAGTCTTATGATCATTTATGTTTCTGTGTTAGTTTTAGCATTACTAAGCTATTTTTCAAGGCATGTAGTTGCTGGATTTGATGATAGCTAGGCTTGATTTTGGTAGGTACTATGATTTGAAGGTTGGAGACGGAGTTGAAGCTGTGAAGGGATCTCGGGTTGCAGTATGACTGTGTCTAAGTACATGGATTTTTCTTACTTTGAGAATGTGGCATATTTGTGGAAAATTCTCTTGAATTTGAATAAGAAGCAGTGGTTATGCACACCTAAAGCAACCTAGGAATAGGATTTGCACATGATGATTTAGTTAGATATATATAATAAGGTGTGGTTGGATCTTGTTAGGTGCATTATGTAGCCAAGTGGAGAGGCATCACTTTTATGACGAGCAGACAAGGGCTGGGAGTTGGCGGTGGAACGGTAAGAATGATGGAGGTTTGTGGTTTGTTATTGTTATATCGTTATTGTCATTGTGATTGAAGAGAAGAGTATTGTTGTACGTAGCGTAGCCGTATGGATTTGATGTTGGTCAATCTGAGAGAGGAACAGTGCTTAAGGGGTTAGACTTGGGAGTACAAGGCATGCGTGTTGGAGGCCAGGTGAGACTCAGATCAATCCTCATCTCTAGCTAGCATTGCCAACCAACTTGAGAGTTTTATCTATGGAGTGATTTTGGTGCAGCGATTGCTCATTGTACCTCCTCAGCTAGCATATGGAGATAAAGGTGTGCAGGAAATTCCTCCTAATGCAACTATTGAGGTATCTTCACTACTTTCTTTAATTTCACCATTATTAATACTCTGGGATAATAATGATTGAATATTATATACAGCTTGACGTTGAATTGCTGGCTATCAAGCAGAACCCATTCGGGTATGCCTCTCTAAATGTGTTTTCATCATCACTTTTCATCGTTTATTTGAGTTGTGATTTTGTGTGATGCAGGTCGGCTGTTAAAATTGTTGAAGGATGATTGCATCTTTGTTTCACTATCAATGGATGTCGGATTTTAATTTCTTAATGTTGTCTTCATTCTTGCACCAATTGTCTCTATGTCAAATATGAAAAGCACTATCGTCGAGTGTTTGCAAAAAAATTATGTAACTCACTTCCAACTTTAGTGTTTGGGTTTTTACCTTATACGTCAACAAATTTTTATGAAGTCACATTAGTGTTTTAAATTCGAAGACCATATCAACATTTATTAGCAATGGCACTGATATATTATATTTTTTTTGAATTAAAATGACAAGAAGTATCTAAACATAATCAATTATGCAACGGTGGAAAACTACACATCGCAAGCAAGCGACATCGCAAGCAAGCGGCAATACAACACTGCCCCAATGTGGAAAAACACTACACAACGATGCAAAAATTACACCGCACGCAAGCGAGAATACAACACCACCCCAATGTGAACAAATACGCCACAGAACGGTGGAAAAACTACACCGCACGCAGGCGAAAATATAACACCACCCCAAGATGAGAAAACATCACCGCATGCAGGCATGATTGAACTCAAAACCTCTCATAAATGAGAGTCTTTGGGTGCCCAAATTTTGCCACTAGAACAAGGCCTCAATGGTACTGATATTGAAATAAAGAGAAACTATTTATAATTATCGAAGGAAATCAAGAAAAAGTACAGTTCTGAAAGGAAATAAAGAACAATTAAGTATAACTCTAAGGATAAAATAGGAATAAATATTAACCATAGATCTAATTAATTGTACGGTCCAGATTAGAGTTTTACTAATTGATCGATTCAAACTAATTCCAAGTGTGAATCATATATAAAAATCGATTGAGGCTATTATGGTAAAAAAAAAAAAAAAAAAAAAAAAAAAAAAACGGCTGATGATATGCACCAACCTTCCTCCGAAAATAGTGTCCAATTTAATAGGAAAGTGAAATCTATTGTCATTACCTGCGAATTGAAAGGATTCGTTCATATCAAACTAATATTTGATCATTAATGGCTAGATAATCTATTGGGTGAAGAAATAATAAATTATTATTTTTTAGTGTATGAATTAGAAGTTTTAGGTTTATTTTTCAATTGTATCACTTCATCTCTGCCGGCGGAGAACTTGGTCTTGAATTTTGGCTGTCAGACGGCGATTCATACCATCAAAAAAAAAATCGGGCTAGAGTATTTTAGAACTACAATGGCGATTACGAAATCAACGAGAGCGGATATGTAAATAACTATCTAGTGTTTTGGTTTTTTTTTTTTTTCAGATTTCTGTTATCTTGATTGGAAAATCGGTGACTTGGATTTGAACAGTCGAATCGTCGGTGATTTTCGATTGTTATTCCGACTTCGTAAAATTCTTAATGAGTTATAATTTTATGATTCAAACACCGATCTATGTGTTAGAAAATATAGTGTTTTTAGAAGTGTCAGTGTCGTTCTCAACATTGAATATTATAAGTTCTTGCGTCTGATTTTGTTTGTTTTTAGGTGGACCTACTGTTTTGTATATATTTGTTAAGATCCTTGATTCAGTAAACTCTGTGGTCCCCATGTTGTTGGTGAAGTCCATATTTTTTTGCCTTTATGCAGTTTGTGTGTTATTTTATGGTTCGGTACCTGTGGGTATTTTTATATTCGTGAATTTGGGGAGGTCCTTGGATAAATGGTAGTTGCATAATAATCAGATGTATGAATCGCTCTATTTTTTGGTTTGAATCAAAGTGGAATAAACCAAAATACAATAGTACTATTTACTGTGTTTTATGATTATTAATAAGATTATAAATTACAAATATATTCGTACGGTAATGTTTTTTAACCCTTTATTAAATTGAAATATGCTTAGGGGCAGCTACCTCGAAGGACAAAGGGAAAAGGGATTGATACAGGCGACCATGAAGATGATGTTTTCCCAGGTTATGGCATTATTGTTTTTGGTTATAATTTGGAAGTGTATGCGTGTGTCTGATAATATTTGCAGTGGATTACACCTTAATGTTTTGAGGATTCTTTTTTGGGAGAGGTTATGAAAAGGATTTTTTGTTTTCTAGTTTGTGCTATTGTAAAATATATGTGAGAAGTTTATGTGAACCACAGTACCTATAGCATGAATAATTAGTGTTAGTTGGATGAATTTGTTTATTAAATGGGTAAATTATTTGATGTATGAACCACTTTGTGCGAGTATGATTCATTATGTATTGTCGTATGAATCGTGGTCGCATCAGATGATTTATACGTATGAATCAGTTGGTTTCTATATGACCCAAAATGTATGTGTGAATCAGTTATGGTATTGTATGAACCAAAATGATGTATAACATGCATCTTTTATATTAATTCTATGAATCCATATGTGATAAATAACAACATCATTATCTAACGTTATGAAATGTCATGTGAATCGCAGCGTATATCGCACAGAAGAAGGGAAAATGTATAACGATTGGCAAGAGAAACGATGATGCAAATGAAAATAGAAGGAAAGAAGGTTTGAATCAAAATATCATGTATTAATTTTTATATTTTTAAGCGTAGTATGAAATACAATTGTCCGTCTTGCTGCAGCACGGACAAAGCATATGAATGATGAATTCCTGAAGGATATGAAGTGTGCTATGATGGAAAGTATGTTAGAAGGTATCTAAACACATAATTTTAATTTGCAAAGATTAATGTATAATAGCATTGCTGGAATTTTGAATTGACCTTCCTTATGATTTAGGGATCTTGAATAAGAGGAAGAAAATGGATGTTGTGGAGAATTCTGAGCAGGAGACGTCAGATGATTCGATAGAGGATGGTGGGTCTCCTGTTTCAGTCGTCAAAAAGACTAGGTATGAGAAACGCAAGGAAGGGATGATGAACTACAAAGAATGGGTTGTCGGACCGTATGAGGATTATCCGACATTGTTCATAAGGACCACTCCTTCTGTGTTGGTGAAAGCTGTGGAACAGATGAACGAGTAACAAAAACATGAATCACATAGTTCATTGCATGAACTATTTTACATGATTCTGAATTCATACATTTGATTCGTGTTGTATCAACGATTGATTCTGAAAGGAATATTAAATTGAATTAACGTTCCGTTTGCCCGATGATCGTTTCTTGGATTATTATTAATTTATCATACAACGATTAATCTTAAACATGCTCCTATGAATTTAACAGCTGCACATAGGTGTTAGGAATACTTACTTGTAAAGCGGATGCAGAGGTCGTTGATGATCGAATCGAAAGACTCCAGTTCTGATCTTCTCGACTGTATCCCGCTCAGCTTTCACCGTTGGATGGACAACGAGCTATGAAAGTCCCAAGCTAGAATTCACCCTACACGTTCTGCGCCTCCTTTCTGCTCTCAAAACCCTAATAATTATCATTGTGTATTTACTGAGAGCTGACAGCTGTATTATATAATACAGAACAGAGGAGGGGGCGCCAGTTACTAGGCCTGGGCGATTTCTAGCCCTACTTGGGCTAGGAGACATTGGGCCAGTCCAGGGACCAGATACAAGGAATAAAGATGGGCCTCAAATAAATTAATTTATCTATGGTCAGCCCAGACCATAATTAATTTATAAATATCAGTTCATTCCACTAGAGAACCGACATTGACTTTCCCCTTTATTGCCGGTGATGAGTCGGGGCTTGTATTTAGACTTATTAAATCCTCGTATTTAAAATATCCGACATCCATTAATTAATTGTAGCTCTGACAGCCTTAATTAATTAATCTCTTTGTAATCCTTAAGCAGTACCACTCAAAACTTATTATTGCAGTCTGAACTTAATCAACCTGCAGGGTTTAACGCAATAAACATTATTGAGCTCCTTAAGGAGATGTCATTATCCTATACGGATACGAGTACTAATACAGATAATCAAATATCATATATTAACCGCTATCACCCAAGATACAGAGTACTCAAGTTACTATATAACTCTCGCTCATAGTAAATCAAAGTAATAAACGAATCAACATATATATCTGAAATCTTATTAGTATTAAGATTTTATTAAGTCACCGAGATCTTGATTCTTCACTTAAGTTAGATAGAAGAATACATCTCACTGTGGTCCTATCAATACGTTATGACGTACCGGTATAGACAAGTAATCAAGACAAACTACTTTCATCTATACCGCAGCCTAAACCAATAACTTGTCTTAGAGTTATTTCGGCTGTGATTATATTATATCTCTTAAGGTTATTCCAATTATACGGTCTTCTGTGATCTACAACACACCATATAATCTACTTATATAGAGATAAAGAACATACATATACAATCATGAACCCAATCAGATAGGAGATAAAATAGTGAACACAGGAATCATTGTATACAAGCATAAAACGTTCTTGCTTTCAGTATACAAATCCAACAGATTCATGCAATGTATTTTTTATTTATACAATATCAAAACATAATTCATGCAGTTTATTGTGTATGGATCCAGACTTTGTTGATTCGTAGCTTTTTTGTTCACGAGAAATATTATATATCTATCCCATATTACATGTTACTAATTGAACGTTCTTTATCCCCAAGTAAGATAATGATGAACTAATTATTTGAATGAATCCAAACAGTTATTACAGAAGCAAGTTTTTGCATTCAATTCTATGTGATGTTACCGAATTGATGAGGACTGAAATATGCACTAGCGCTGTGCTAAACATAACGGGAATATTTCTAGTTATGATTATTATTATTATTATTGTTATTGTGGTTATTTCTGATATTTGATACAGGATTGCCCTGACTCTCGGCTTGGCTCAACTCGGCTCCGCTTTCCAGCTCTGATGGCTCAATTTCAAGATGTAGATTAGAATGACGGGGCTTGGGCTTGATTCATTGGGCTAATGGGCCCAGGGGCCTTAAGTTTATGTTCATGCTTATAAATAGGGCCTTGATGCATAGATTAAAGGGGATAGTCATTTTTTCTTAACTCACCACTTGTAAATTGTAAAATATTATCTCAATTATAGTGGAAAACCCCCCAAAACCCCGTGGACGTAGGTCTTCTCGATCGAACCACGTAAATCCAGTGTCGTTTATTGCTTTCTAGTTTAGGTGTTGGTTTCTCTTTTTACCACGAATTAATCTGAAAAACAAATAAGTAGACATAGATAGTTAGAAGAGAGAATTAATGAGATTAATGTACCGGACGACTCTATGCGAAGCTGAAAAATTACGAATTCATTCTGGATTCAAAAGTGTTTTGTAATTTGCGTGTGTGAAAAAGATAATCTAAAAAATAAGTAGGTATTTTACGTGTAGCTTAGGATTTAATTTGCAAAGATATATTGTAATCTTTTTGATGATGTAAGGATATGTTTTGATATGGGAAGAAAATAATGAATATATGGTAACCGATTGTGATAACTTAAAATGACAAAATAATCCTCCCATCTAATAGGCGTTAGTTTTAAGGCTTATATCTAGGATGAAATCAAGCCATAGGATCTAGAAAAATGAAAGGATTAGCCCACCTCTCTCTCCCTCTCTCTCTCTCTCTCTCTCTCTCTCTCTCTCTCTCTCTATATATATATATATATATATATATATATATATATATATATATATATGGGTGGGCTACCGTGAGAGCACATCTTAAAATAAGAAATAAGAGCAATTTTTAATGTATGAATTTTATGTAGAACACGTATGAATTCGCTGTATAAAGGTATAAATTGTGAAAAATAAATTTTTGTTACCTTTGGGATTCGAACTCATGACCATAAATCCATCCAACATGATTACGAATCAACCGTAGATCTTGATGATCTAAGGGCTGAAAATGATTCTTATTTTATATCTTAAGAAATGCTCTTATTTTAGCCCTCCCCTATATATATATATATATATATATATATATATATATATATATATAGGGGGCCGCTCCAATGAGACCTCCTAATTTTAGTGAGATCTAGAGCATAATCTGGTGCGTTTATTTTATCAATCCTATGACTGATATTGTATCTGGAGGGAGATTTTTTTTCGCAGTACATATATATAAGTATAACTCTAAGGGTGCGTTTATTTTGGCTATAAAATTTTCATTAATAATGATGAATAAGAAAAAATGAGAAAATATTATCTTTTATTATTATTATTATTATTATTATTATTATTATTATTATTATTATTATTATTATTATTATTATTATTATATTCTCCCTTCGTCCCACAGTAAGTGGCTCAAAACTTTTCGACACGTGAATTAAGAAGAAGATATAAATTTGTTAAAAGTGGTAGGGCCTACACTTTTTTAAGGATTAAAATTTTTCATTTATAGAAACAGACCACTTATAGTGGGACGGTCCAAAATGGAATACATGTCACTTTTAGTTGGACGAAGGGAGTACTTATTTACTAAAGATGAGAAAATATTGGAAAATATTTTCACACCCTTACCTTAGGATAATATTAGCCAACATTGAAGAGAAAATGAGTGAAAATGGCACTGGACAAGAAAATATTCTACCCAAATAGGTGAAAATAAGGTAAATATCAGTTTTTGGGCGTTTTCTCAAATATATCCACCCTAAACGTATTTACAAAATAATACCCATAGTTTCATTTTTTTTTCTTATTTGTGGCCCGCAAAAATAATTTGACGTGTCCGGCCAAGCACTATGTTGGCATACACGTGTAATTAAGAAAAAGGAAAAAACTAACAAAAAATCCACCTTGTAAAAAACACATCTCTAATGTTAAAGAAAAGAAACGTTTTCTTCACTGTATCTTTATTCTAACTCCCTCCTCCACCACCATCTCCTCCGTGGCGGCAGAGAAAAACAAAACCTTAAAATTTTGTTAAAACATCAGTCTTTACAGCTTTGATCTTGTTGCACTTGATTCTTGTTGGGAATGCTTGTGAGGCGTGAGTCCAGTCGGGACTGAGAGGGGGAAAGAAGGACGGCGATGACGGAAGCTGCCGCCCATTCAGATGAGAGAGCGAGGGAGATGGAGGTGGTGGAGAGTGGCAGCGGCGGCCATGGGGTTGTTGTTGTCCGACCGAGAGAAGAGGAGAAGGCGGCGGCGATTCTCGGCGTTCGCCATGAGAAGAGAGAGCGGTGGCTGTTCATGGCGAGGGAGAGAGAAGGATAAAATTAGGGATTTGTAGATTTTGGGGGTCTTGGTGTTTTGAGTCAGGGTAGAAAGAGGAGCAGGAGGTGCCACCGGAACTTTCCGCTGGCCTCCGAAACTTAAAGTGATTCGGGATTTTAGGTCGGAACGGCTCATGCGTGACGAACGGTTTCACGCGATACAACCCGCTGCTTCCACTAAGCCAGTAAACTTGAAGCAATTGATTCTGAGATGTTGAAACAATTAATGGAAAATAACAGATATTGAGTATGACCTGCGCTGATTTTGGTTGCGGGGAGAGGTGAAGGAGGTGCCGAAAATCCGCTCGGCGTAGAGGCTGTAAGGGCAGAAGAGGGGACTGTTCTGGCCGCGGGGGATAGCTCCGGAGATTGCCTCTGATGAGAAGTGGTTACGGAATCCAGAGTAGTAGACCATCTCGGCTGGGAAGGGAAGCCGCGCCGCCGCGGGCGAAGGTGAGAGACGAGAGAAAAAAATGACGGTAGTAGCAGAGCCGAAGGCGGCGCCCTTCAGCCGGGGAAGGGAGAGACCGAACGATCGACGTCAGTCTCACCGGATTTTCAGAGGTGGCAGCGGACCGCCATCTCCTCCGCCGTCCACCACCATCTCCACTGCCGGCCTCTGCCCACCTGCAATACTTTATATGTGTTTTCAAAGATATGAAATTTCTTTAGTTTTTTTTATCTTTTTTTTTTAATTTCACGTGTACTTCCAACATGGGGCTTGGCTGAACACGTCAAATATCGATCACCGGATTATTTTTATAGGTCACAATTAAGAAAATAATGAAACGATGAATATTGTTTTGTAAATATGCTTAGGGTGAGATATATTTGAGAAAACGCTCAAACGATGGACCATGAACTGATATTTACTCGTGAAAGTATACATTTTCTCATATTTTCTATCAAAGTAAATGCACCATAAAAGAAAATAAAGAAAAACTAAGCATCATCACAAAAAATAAAGAAAAACCTTGGTGGTAAAAACTTTGCTTAATTCTGAAAGGAACTAAAGTAAATTAGTACTCTTTATTCTCAATTCAATAGGTCATGTTTTTTTATTTGGACGATACAATTCAATAGGCCACTTCCTAAAATAGAAAATTATACTCCCTCCGTCCACGAGATGAGTACCCATATTTCCTTTTTCGTCCGTCCACGAAATGAGTACCCATTTCCCTTTTTGGCAAGTGTACCCCACACATCTCTTTAATTAATACACTAAAAAAGTGGGACCTTAAACTATTCACACTACACTCCATACATTTCTTAAAACTCGTGTCGTCCACAAATTGATACTCATTTCGTGGACGGAGGGAGTAGTACATAACAAACATCCTCACATAACTCATTATTTACACAAAATGCTAATGTGGCCCCACAAAATTATCTATTCTTTCACTCTTAAACTAATATCTTCATTTTTCTCTCTTATTTTTTTTTACAAATTTATCCTAAAAATAATTACTTTATCTCTCCTATTTTATTATAAACTATTCGTTTCTTAATATTCGTATCAAAATTTTGTGATCTATTAAATTGGGACATAGAGATTAGTACTTTTTTTAGTCCACAAAAATGTGATTTTTTGATATATTAGTCTATGCATGATTAATATAGTGCGATTTGAGTATGTATATCTTTATATTTTTAGTTTTTTTGTTTTATTAATATTTAATATTTATAAAAAATTGATCTAACAAACTATTTACAACTATTTAATAAAATAATTTTGATGAACATCTTTCTCTATTTTATATACTCCCTCCGTCCCATGAAGCATGACCAAATTCTTTTCGGCACGAGAATTAAGAAATTTGTATTTTGTGTGTTAAGTATGGTAGGTGAAAAAATGAAAAGGTGAAAAAATGATAATTTTTTGTCATTTAGAAACATGTAAAGCTTCGTGGGACAAACCGAAAAGGAAATTGGATCGTGTTTCGTGGGACGGAGTGAATATATCCCTATACTAATCCGTGCTCTAAAATCACATCATACTTTCAGGGATAAAGAAGTACTTCCTCCGTCCCAATTTTTAATATTCATTTGAGAGTGACACATATTTTAATGAAGATGTTGGGTGTGTTGGGAGTGTCTTTTATTTTTAGTATTCATTTGAGAGTGACACATATTTTAATAAAATTGTTAGTAAATGTTAAAATAATTAAAGTGAAATAAGAGTTCCACCTATTTTTACTAAAAATAGAAATAGATATCAAAATGAGAGACATTCAAAAAAGAAAAAATGAATACTAAAAGGTCGGAAGATGAGAGTATATTATTATTAAAAGGAAGTATAATTTTTTTTTTTTGAGGAAAAAAAACTTAGGTGATTTTAAAATGAGATAAAGAAAAACCCGTTGGCAGTAAAACTCTGGTGCAGTGTAGAGAGTGGAGAGAGAAGGGGTCTCCTTTATAAACATCGCCCCTTTCCCTTAGATCTGTTCCTTTAGCTGTCTTCTCAGGAATTTTAACGAATCGTCGTCATGACTATGGCGATTAGGGTTTCTCTGCTCCTTTTCCTCGTTCTCTGTTACTCTTACACCGCTTTCTCTCTCTATGAAGACCAAGTCGGACTTATGGATTGGTCTCCTTCTCTTCACTCTATGCTTGTGCGATTAGTTCCAATTCAATTTTCGCTGTTACTGTAATTGACGATTGAATTTTTCGAAATTGTGCAGGCATCAACAGTACATAGGCAAAGTGAAGCACGCAGTTTTCCACACGCAGAAGGCGGCGAGGAAGCGCGTTGTCGTCTCCACGGAGGAAAACGTCGTCTCCTCGCTTGATCTTCGCCATGGCGAGATTTGTGAGTGTTTTTATGACCGTATTATATTTAGAGTTGGAAGTTATGACCGTTGCTCATTCTGCAATGTGTTATGCCGCATCGGTTAGAGTAATGTTTTGACTGTGGCGCAGTCTGGAGGCATGTTTTGGGACCCAATGACGTCATCGATCAAATTGATATAGCTCTCGGAAAGTGTAAGCATGACCATTCTTTATGTTTGTTTGTTAGCTTTAGTACATGTTATGATGATCATTGGTTTTGCTCTAGCGTATTTGTTTTCTTGCAGTTGACTTGGGTTGGATTTATTTTCCTCCTTTTGGTGTTTGAGATTGAACTAGATTGCCAAATCTTCTATTTTTCTGGGAAGGGACATATTGGTCGACCAGCTTGTTGTAACTTACTCAAAGAATAACATGAATGTTTTTTATTTACTCCTCGTTCAGTTAAGGAAATAAACTGCTGTAGACTCCTGATTGTCTAAGTTACATGTTCATGTGTTCGCAGATGTTATTACTCTGTCATCTGGGGGAAGTATCTTAAGAGCCTGGAACCTTCCTGATGGCCAGATGGTGTGGGAGTCAACTCTTCTTGGCTCGAAGGCCTCGAAGCCGTTATTACTAATTCCAGTGAGTGAATGTTGCTTAACCCATCCAAAGAGATGTCTTATGGATCTTTAAATGCTTGACAGTCATTTTTTTAAAGGATATTAAGAGGTCTTTAGTTAGACATGAATGTGCACATTCCTGAGTATGCAGTTAGTGCACATTGTAACTATGCTTCCCTAAACGTGATCCATTTTCTGAGTGAATTTAGTATTAAAGGTTTAAAAAGGAAAGATTCATGTCATTATTTTGGTGTGAGCCCACATCCCTTGGCTTGATACCCAGTTGGGTTCAATCTTCACTTTATGTAGTTACTGCACTGGTGTGGGATCAGTAAGTGCAGAAAGGGCCAAAACTAGCCTATATATGAACTTTACGAATTACTTTGGTTTGTTAAGTGTTTCTGTAGGCTCACTTTTACTACTCTTTAATCCAGTATGTCACTGTTGTTTTGCTGAGTAAATATTGAACTGATTTATCCCGAGATAATGGATTACTGCTCAAGTATTTGAGTAATATGAAGGAACTACAGTTTTTCAGTAACAGAGCATGAGGGAACTACAACTAGTCATGATCCAAATATATTTCATGCTTTGTTGCTGACTTTGGGTGGCCACTCTTCTTCTTGCTTCAGTAGACTGCAGGAAATGGTATACCGTATAACACAATATCTTTTTGATACAGACTAATTTGAAGGTTGACAAGGAGAATATAATGTTTGTCTATGGAAACGGTTTTATTCACGCTATCTCAAGCATTGATGGTGAAGTTATCTGGAAAAAGGAGTTAGCTTCTGAAGGGTTTGATCACCTTTAAACTCAAAATGCCAACATCTTTAATATTTTCTTCGTCTAGACACTAGTTGAATATTTTCTTCATGTTTTGCAGCATCGATGTCCAACAACTAATTTATACAGATGGGAGCGATAAAATATCTGCAATTGGTTTTGTTGGTACCCAGCAGTTTGGTGTTTATATATTAGATGTTAAGAGCGGTGAGCTGTTGAAATATAAGAGCATGGAGTTTCCTAGTGGGTTTTCGGGGGACTTGTCACTTGTGACAGACGACACAGCAGTAGCCATGGATTCTACTGGAACAAGCTTGATTACTGTACAATTCCGAGATGGACCGATTAGCTTCCACCAGACACGTATCTCTCATTTCATCCAAGATTTCCATAGGGCAGCTGTTATATCACCATCAAATATTCCAGGGACGTTTATTTTAGGAACTGATAATTCTGTTACCCTTATTAAAGTTATAAGTAAAGGAGAGTTGAAGGTTGTTGAAGAAGTTGGTCATGCAACTGCTGTCAGTGACGCCGTCTTTCTTCCAGATGGCCAACAAGCATTTGCTTTAGTTCAGCATCGTGATGGTAAGATTCTGCTGACTGTGAAGCTTGGTAATGATGACGGGACGTCCAACTTACTTGAGGAAACAATTCATTTGGATAATCAAAGGGGAAAAGTACATAAGGTTTTCATCAATACATATGTCCGCATGGACAGGTCAAACGGATTCAGGGTTTTGATTGTCCTGGAAGACGATTCGTTGTTTTTGTTACAGCAGGGCGAGATTGTCTGGAGTAGAGAAGATGGACTTGCTTCCATTGTGGATGTAAAACCAGCAGAGTTACCAGTTGAAAAGGATGGTGTATCGGTGGCGAAAGTAGAGAACAACCTTTTTGAATGGCTTAAGGTAAAATGTCACTCGAACACTAATTGATTAGTAGATTTAGTTTTTGTGATGTAGTTTGTTTGTTTGCTGAGATGTCTATGTGTATTGGGTTCCAAATGGGATTCAGATTATTACTTGTAGACCAAATTAATCACCTTTCTTGGGGGTTTAAATGCTAGGAGCGATAGTGGGAAAAGAGCACAAAAGGAACCTGCTTTGGTTCAATAGAATTTGACCTCTTATTCATTTGTCATACTATTGTAAACTATTTAACTCTAACTAACAGTATGTTTGCTTTATGCACTGTGGGTAGCTGAACACATGTTCATGTGCTATGCTAAAGGATGTCTTATGTGTATCATAGGTGATAGAAAGAAAATACCTTAGCTTGTGGAAAAATGGGGGATTTGTGTAAGATGTGGCATCTGCTGATCTATCCTATTATGTTCTTAGAAAAAATAGAGCAGCGCGCTAATGGTTTCTTTTTTATATTCTTCTTCTTCTGAAAGGGTCATCTGCTGAAGCTCAAAGGAACTCTAATGTTAGCAACCCCTGATGATGTGGCAGCCATACAGAAGATGAGGTTGCAAAGTTCTGGGAAAACCAAGATGACCCGAGACAGAAATGGGTTCAGGAAGCTTCTCATAGTACTTACACGAGCAGGAAAACTTTTTGCACTGCACACTGGAGATGGGAGAATTGTGTGGTCTCGCTTACTCGAATCTCTTCGTAAGTCAGATACATGTCAAAATCCTAGAGGGATTAGCTTACATCAGTGGCAAGACCCTCATCATCATGCTTTGGACCAGAATCCGTCTGTTCTGATTGTTGGAAGATGTGGAGACAGACTAGATTCTGCTGGAGTTCTATCTATTGTTGATGCATACACTGGAGAGGAGCGCAATAATATGGGACCTATTCATTCCATTGCACACATTATTCCACTGTCTTTTACTGATTCGGTGGAGCAGCGCTTGCATTTGCTATTAGATGCTAACAGGCGTGCTCACTTATATCCGAGAACTGTGGAGGCTCTTGATATTTTTCAGCGAGAACTAGGGAACATATACTGGTACTCTGCTGAAACTGATGAGGGTATTCTAAGGGGTCATGGTGTGCAGAAAAATTGTGTTCTAGAGGAGGCAGATAACTTCTGTTTTTACTCAAGGGACTTATGGTCAATTGTGTTCCCCTCAGAGTCAGAAAAGATTGCTGCAACTGCAACAAGAAGTTTAAATGAGGTGCTCCTTTTATCATTTTATCTTCATTTTGTGAGAAAATGATTTTTGGTAGATATAATTTCCTTTGGTTTCATTTTTCTTCTTCAGGTAGTTCATACTCAAGCAAAGGTGACAGCAGACCAGGAAGTCATGTACAAATATGTGTCGAAAAATCTGCTGTTTTTGGCAACTGTTGCACCTAAAGCTGTTGGTCCTATTGGTTCTGTTACCCCAGATGAATCATCTCTGATTGTTTATTTGATTGATACGGTAACTGGTCGTATCTTGCACAGAGTGACCCATCAGGGTTCTGTGGGTCCTGTTCATGCTGTAAGTTTCTCTTTCTGCTGCAATAAGTGTAGAAAGGAAAACTGAACCGGGCACACAATTTTTTTTTGCTGCAGTAAATCTTTGTTGTTTTTCCGCAAAATTATACAGTACTTAATAAAATAATATATAAAAACTTCTTTCCATTGCTCACACTCCATTATTTGTTGATCTCTATAAAGGTTTTCAGTGAGAATTGGGTTGTATATCACTACTTCAACCTAAGGGCACATCGGTATGAGATGTCTGTCATTGAAATATATGACCTAGCTCGCGCGGTATTCCTTCATTTCTGATCTTTTGTGATTTTTTGTATTTCCGTCATTCTGTGGTATTAAACTATTGTGACATACAGGAAAACAAAGACGTGTTGAAGCTTGTTTTTGGGACGCATAATCTCACTTCTCCTATAACAGCTTACTCCCGCCCTGAAGTCTCCACAAAGTCACAGTCATATTTTTTTGCACATTCTTTGAAAACAATGGCGGTAACATTAACAGCCAAAGGTATAACATCCAAGCAGGTTCTTCTTGGCACAATTGGTGATCAGGTCAGTTTTTATGGTAACATGTAGTGATTGTTATTTGTGGCTTTATCTTTGCGGGCTTTTATTCTGTATGTTGCATGCCTAGTTTCACATTGATTTCTCTTGTGTACGGGAGGTTGACCTGGAATTAGCTGATAAATTCTACCTTATCTTTTATTATTAGGTATTGGCTCTTGATAAGAGGTTTTTAGACCCCCGGAGAACAGTTAATCCTACTCAAGCTGAGAAAGAAGAAGGAATTATTCCTCTTACTGATTCATTACCAATTATTCCTCAGGTGATGAAATTTTAGAGATTGTTGCTAAAACTGGAAATATGCTGAACTTTCAGCATCTTTTTCATTACTCTGGGGGCATCACATATATCTCTTATGTCCTGTATATTTGCATTTTAATAATTTGCCGGTTAATTCTACTGCTGTGTGAAGGGACACTCTATAAATGAATTAGATACTAGATGCCAGTGTGATTTTGATGGTAAAGGATTTTTTATTTCTAGAATCGAGCTAAACTCTTAGAATTAATGTTAGCTTCTGTCATGCTATATTATATCAATCAGGTCCAGTATGACAGTTCGGCAAATGTGTACTCGTATTCCATATCATAGGATATGCTCCCAGTTTTGTTATTTATTAGCTCAGGCACCTAAAGGTTGATTGTAGTTACAGACTGTAAACTTGTATTTTTTTTTAATCTGAAAACTTGTATTTTTTTTCATTATGTGTGACTGCATTATTGCCTGTCACTTGAAAGCGACAGAAAATCAGAAATGGTTTAAATCTCAATTTCAGCTGATGATCAATAAGTTGGTAGCTATGACAATTCACTCTGCTTAGTTCTATATAGGTCTAGTAGAGATTGATGCAATTTCCTACTATATGAAGATTTCTCACTCTTTATTTAGGAACATTGTCCTATTTTTATTGATGTCCATCAAAGTTTCGTAACAATGTTTCTTTCACCCTTTACAGTCCTATGTAACTCATGCTCTTAAGGTGGAAGGTCTCAGAGGCATCGTAACAGTTCCTTCAAAGCTGGAGTCTACGACCCTTGTTTTTGCATATGGCACTGATCTCTTTTTCACTCGGCTGGCACCTTCTAAAACATATGATTCTCTTACTGAGGATTTCAGCTATGCTCTGCTTCTAATCACTATTGTTGCCCTTGTTGTCGCGATTTTTGTTACCTGGGTTTGGTCGGAGAAGAAAGAGCTTCAGGATAAATGGAGATGAGTGGAACTGTCTGGAAGTTCATATTTGATCTCGGACACTTGTCCATGGGCGTTGTCTTAGATCATGGACAAAGTCACCTTTGTAACATGGTTGCTCTGGTTGAATTAATCCCAATCGAGATGGGTGGATTTCTCTACCAATGATGTAAATCAGAATGACTAGAGAATTAGAGAAAAAAGTTAAGAGAGAGTAGGCTCGCTTAATCTTGTTTTCATCATAGCCAACACCAGCATAATACAATGATCGGTGATGAAATACGTATTCCGAATTTTGTGACTGACGAAACTAATTGAACTTGACCATCGTATTCAAATTTTTGGATAATTTTATCTCTCGGAAATGTTTGTTTTCAGTTGGTTATTTTTCCTACTTTCTTTGATGTTTGCTTGGACATAGATATGTATTCCAGTGATTTCTGTTTTATTTCTCTCGATTTTATACAATGTGATCTTTTGTTGACTCTGGATTTAGTGGTTGCTATTTAATATCGCGTGTAGCATGGGGGACACTGAAGTCATGCAGACAAATGGGTTGAGAAGAAAAATAGATATAAAAACCACTTTAAAGAATTCAACTGTCACCTATAACTGAGGGTTTTGTATAAGTCTTAAATCTTGGATTGTCTCCTGCAAGAAGAAATGGACTTTCACTCCAGTGCTAGGTGGTAAACTGTCTGTGAATATCTGAGGTATATGAAAAAAGAATAAAATAAAAGAGATGGTAAAATATTCCTACTTCATCATCCTTTCTTGGAAAGGGAAGACGACACCATATTGGCTGCCAAATGCTACAAAATAATCAGCGACGACTATAATGAAACAGGAAAAATGATTTACAAGAAGAGAGAAGCAATGGCCACTAATATATACAGCAGGGCTACTCTGAATATTGTGATGTTTGATGAGCTGCTGCTCACGCTCAGCTGTCCAGCATTCATGAATTCATCTTTACTGGGAGTTAACGAAACATTCACTGACAAAGAACCTGAAAGGAGGAGTAATCATAGTTGGACAAAATATCGAATTTATCATCAGATGTACGGAATTTTTTAACCAGGTGTCATCAGTTCGTGAAATGATTAAATGAATTTGGAAAAGAAATTAAACTTACAATCGTAGTCTGCCCATCCTAGTCTTTGGTGAGCTAAATCATAGACAAAGATTTTATCTTTGAGAACGAGATCTGGAAATAAGAAATTAGCAGGTAAGCACAAAAATGGTTCAGCAGATATCTAATTGTTACATATATATATTTATTAATCTTCCGGACCTCCAGGAACTGCTCTAGGCATGGGTCAACCTATTCTATATGAAGCTCTCTTTTTGCACTCAAACCCCCAAATTAAGTTACTTGCGGAGCTTTAGGAAAGACTATTGGGATGACAGGCAATTCATTTTATGATTTTCTTGATCGGTGCATAATCAATGTTTAGCTTGTGTATTTCATATATAGACTGTTTGGTAGTGTGAAATGAAGTTTTGGGAAAACTACAGGAGAAACAATGGTAATCCATGTTGAGGTTTCCTTCGGCAGTATATAATGTTGGTTTGGGTTCTGTATTGCGTGCACAGATCATAAGCTCAGACAGATATAAATGAAAAATGAAAGCCAGTTGGCAGGCAGTTAGCTGACCAGACATTACATACAGATCATTTTCATGACAAGAAAACCAACCTCCTAAAATTGTAGTGCCTTGCTTTGGAGCTTTAAGGAAGCCAACACACCACATCGCAGCACCATCCTGAAAAGTAGAAATTAAAAGTTTTAAGAACTTCCTGAGGGGCATCAAATAATATACATTAGGCAATGACAATAATAGCAGAAGGCTTCAGCAGCAATATTAACTATTATCCTGACGACGAATATACCATTATAGCAATAAAGTGAATGAACCCATGACAATACGAATACCAGTTATTCTTTTATTGTCAGAGTAATATTGAAAAACTGTGAGGAAATATACATTAAAACGTACACATAAGTGGGATACTCACAAAAAAGCCTGAGTGCACGAGGTAGTCAATGGGTTTAAGAAACATGGACGTACCCCCAGCAAAATTGAAAGAAACTGGTGGAAAAATCTCAGCCACACTGGTTAAATAACAAAAAGATATCTAGATCAAGTTTCTACCAGTCACCAATCAAAAATATTTACCCAACCAGTTTTTGCATGAGTAGCTGTGAAGAGAAATTTATGAACAATGAGGGTAAAAGCCAAACCTTGTAGAGACTAGATAGCATTGGTTTCCATTGGAGATAATTGAGGAAGCGGATGTTGAAACAGCAGCTGTTATCTGCAAGGCTAGCAACCATCAGGATAAAAGTTGGCTAAAATCAGTAAGTTTCTATAATATATTGACTTAATGAGATCATATTGTTCAAACAGATCAAAACCTGCAAAATTGTAGTCTGCATATAATTTATATCCAATGCCAAAGAAAACAACTAATGCCTTAAGAAATCATATAATTTAATAAATATGGCTAGTAACATGAGTTATGACTTCCAACAAATGCTGAATTTACATACAAAGAAAAGGGAGTGTCTGAATTCGTACTTGTTTTTTATTATGCTGCATTTGGATAAGACAAAGAAAATAGCTGACATGCATATGCATATTGCAAAGAAACAAACAGGAAAGTAGTGTTATGCTGTTGCTGCATATTTGTTTGTTTTTTAGTGGCAGGAAAGTCTTGTCCTATCCCATATAAAGATAAGATAACAGTGAGAACTTTTCGACAGTCATGTTACCGAAGGGGTCAATGCTAGACCCTAGTCTAGTTAGCGGCTGGTTCCATACAAAATCATCAACTTCAATAAGATCCAAGATTGAATGAAGATATTTACGGCAGCAATAAAAGGTTCATAAGCTCCTTCCACAAGGTAGACCAAAGTTGTTCCAGAATCAACAATTGTTCCCTGATTTACTGATGTTGTAAAAACTGTTGGGTCAATAGGTAACAGTTCACCATTGACAGCGATGCTCTGCAGATATAAACTGTAATGAGGCCTGAAACATTAGCAATAAAAGTCAGATACTATAAAATCATCGAAGATGTGTCCATGTTATCAATTCATCAATGCACTTTCAGCTCATCATTTCATTTTCTGCAGTTAGTTCGGGATTGCCAATGCATGCAAAATACTAAGTGAAAAGGATGTACAACAAAATTCACACAACTCATAGAAACTAACATCACGATGCAACACTGTTCTTGTTTACTAATGAATAGTAGCAAATGCTATCTGAAAATCCAATTATATACTATTGGTGCCGATTATTTAGACAGTAGGCCTTATATGAATTTTACCTAAACCATAGCAGTTCTCAGCATGAATACATAACAGAGACCCTAAATCTTTCAGCATGATGATAAGAAGTATAGAGCAGATGCAATTCCAAGATCATAAGATTAGCCAAGGGGCCAAATAACAAGCATTTTAATGCTTCTGAAAAATTGTAGATAAAATCATTTATTGAATAATAAAAGCACCATAACATGTCAAGATAATTACAAAGATATAGGACCTTACATGATGTCACACAAAAACAGAACAGAACCAAAAGAAAAACTTGGTTCTGATCCCAAGATCTCAACCATAGACTAACAGAACAAACATACCCATGGAAATTATAGCTATTAATACCTCAAAACCAAACATAAATGAATACTTATCAAAAGAAATACCAACTAGTTTTGATGCCGATCAAATGCGTCATATTTTATATCCTGATTGTAATGCAAGCGGCATGGAAAATGCTATGCTTCAAGTGTCAATAATCAAAGTCAGTAGAATGATAAAGTTCTATCTTTTAGAAGGTATACGTACTGTGAGGGAACGAGGGGAGTATAAACTATTCTTGGATCCAGTATCTCACCAAGAACAAATATACCTCCACCGTTACCGTCTCCTTTTAAGCAATGGGAAAATACTTTAGGAGCAATCTTGTACGATGACAACTGTGAGATCACAGAAATATCCTGTCTGCCAAACCCAAATATTCCATCAAGTGCTTTAGTGGATTTGGCTAAGTCTCCAAAAAGAGAGGTGCTACACCTGTTTCCACATATCAACACATGGATATCCTGTTAGGCATAAGCTTGACTGCAAGCAACAAATTAAATGTTTAATAGATTAAATTTCATTTGAACTTTTTTTTCCCTTGGGGCCCAAAAATCAATACATGGCCTGATATTTTCAATACATTTCTCCAGCTCAAGAATAGCTTCTACAATCAAGTCAGTCGCGCGAATGTTAACCCCCAGAAGTAGTCCTAACTTAAAGGATTTATTAGTCATGCAAGGGGAGTAGCATATATATGTAACCACACATATAAGCACACGCCTGCAATTAGGAGTGATAATAACAGCTCACCCAAAGACAATAGGAGCAGAGGAATTGGCGACTAGTGAAGTTCCCAAAATTGAGTCAAAATACAGCAGATCGGATACATAAAAACCAGCTGTGCCACTTTGATCTGCATATTGAAATGAGTAGCCACATTGATTGCTTTCACCAAAGCATTCAGCAGCTGCACTTTGAACTATGGAAGCACATATATTATCTGAGCAGGACATAGAGGAAACAGTAGAAGATGCAGCAGGGTCGAAGAAATTGAGAGGAATCTGCAAGCACAACTCAGCATCGGTCCAAGTCCAACTTGAAATGCAAATTAATATAATCAAATGTCAAGGAAACTTGTATATGACAACATAGAGAGTAAGTGTTTACCCCTAATCCACTACTCTGTGGGCAATCCGTACAAGAACTGCAAGCAACCCACAAGATGTCGCTTCCAGTATCAATCTGCACATTGAAATCCCGTGGTGGAGTTCCTAATCTCACTTTCGTAAAATAAAGTCTGCATAAATGAACATCCCTCAGCCAATCATCACAGAAAAAGAACGCAAGTTAACGACATAACTATTACATGCTCTGTGAACACAATCTCACAAAAAATTGGCAACCCTAATAAACTGATTGACATCAAAGTTAAGCATGCAGCCATATTTACATAAGTGAAATACCTAACCCCCCAATTTCCATAGCTCGACAATAAAGATATCAAATATATAACTGTATAACGAACTAAAATTCAACATCACATAATCATAGGAGGAAAAAAAAAACACCAAATAAATCAAGTAAATACAAATAAAAAAAACGCTATTCACAACTGAATTCACTTAAGTATTTTTTAAAAATAAACATTATATGGACCAGAAACAGACAGAAAGAGGGCGGGGCGGCGGATTACTAAAAATTACAGGAATTTGAGAGTTACCCAACGACGTACGGGTCGAAGGTCCCGACGACCTGAAAATCAACAATCCCGCCGGAAAAGCTCTGCAAAATACGCGCGTGGCGAGCACGGTCCCGAGCTTTAATAATCTCGAGCTCCACCTTCTCATCAATTGGAAACGCTCTCTGCAGAGTAAGCACTCCTTGAATTCCGGCGCCACGCACCGTCGACAGGAAAGTGGCGGCCGCAATAGCGACTGCGACCGCCACCGCAGTCATTAGCCGGACAGTCATCGCCGGCGCTCAAAAAGCCGCACTATAGTATAATATAGAGTATAGAAGTTGTACGAATTTTCTAGCAAATGTATGGTAAACGAAAAAATAAATAAGAATGGGAAAAGTGAAAAGGTGAGTGCTGAGAATGGAGTAATGGTGTCCGAGGTACATAAACAAATACACCATTCACACACTACACGCACGCATTCTCTCTTTCTCTTTCATTATACTAAAAAAAAAGTATGTTTTGCAGATTTGTTTTAAGCGACCTGTCTCACTAGAGACTAAGAGCAGTTTAGCAAAGGGTAAAAGCGGTAATATACACTATTTTGCTACTTTATTACACCACTTAATAATAAGAGTAGTACTATTTGGACAAAATTTGTGCGGACAAAAACAAAGTTAAATTTTTTTTAAAATCAATTTATTTATAAATTTTGATTCAAGTTTAAAAGGATTTAGTTAGTTTTATTGTTTTTTCCATATTGTAATTTTTTCGTATTTTTTTTAATAATTTTTTCTATTTTTTGTTATTTTATTTGCAATTTGTGTACTTTAAAAATAATAATAATTAAAAGGTTATTAAAAAATTACAAAAAATTACAATATAAAGAAAACAATAAAACTAGTTAAATCTTATTTTATTTTGAACCAAAATTTGTAAATAAATTTATTTTATAAAGTATTTAATTATATTTTGTCCGGACAAACTTTGTCCAAATAGCATTATTGTAATAATAATCCCAACGCCTTTTCAAAAAAGAAAATAGTTATTAGCGTTTTCTAAGTCTGGGGTAGTTTGTTCTTCAAAAAAACAGTTCGAGGTAGTTTTATTTTGCACATAAAGTTCAAAAAAAAATAAAAAGTTACATAAATTTTAAAATTATTATAATTTTATTATAAATTTAATATTTAAACATTCAAACTCTAAAGAAATCTTATAATTTCAAATTTAGGGATGTCTTAGAGATGTTCTATATAATGTTATTTTCTAAAATGTTTGATAAGTACATGTCGACATTTTGACTTGTCATGTCAGTATTAATTTGAGAGAAAATTAAATTTGTGATAAAATCAGTATAACATATTTTTATATTCTTTTTAAAATTTATGTATAAAATCAAATTATATTCAAAATAGATGTATTTAGATGTTAATAATCAACCAAAAAAAATACGAACGCCTAATAGACTTAGTGCTCGTTTGGTTCAAGTAGAGGAATGGAAAGGGAATGAAATCAAATAAAGGAGTGGAATGGTAACAATAACCATTACTTTTATTGAGTGTTTGGTTTAACAATGGAAATGAATCATTAGTAAGGGATTTCATTTCTTTTGTTTCCCCTCTATTTTGAGGGATAACAAATTGGGTGATTGGGTTACCCTCAAGTAAGGGTAATGGTTAACTCATTATCCAAACCAAACAACAAGTAATGAATTCACTTACTTGATTCCCTTTCCAACCTCTAAAAACACCCAACCAAACGTGGGCTTAGAAGGTGACGAGTCAATGGTATCAAAAGAGAAGGTGACGAGTCAATGGTATGACAGCTGACTTTTGGGATTAATCGAGTCAAAGCGATTACTACAAGGGGACCTATTACTTTCGCAAATATCTCCTAGACTTCTAAGTTTAGTACTTAATGACTTCTATAAAACATTTGGACGACTCTTTGTGAATTCCAATTATTGGTTATTTCTTATATTCAAATACTTTATATAATTTATTAATTATTGGTTATTTCTTATTATTTTTAAAAAGTAATTTAGGCCATCATTTTTAAACCTTGACAAAATAATGTCGAAGTTTTGAATTATTGTAATTAGAATCATCACTAATGCAGTAGTCAAATTCTAAATGTCAAATAATATATTTTATGTTCGAGCCTTTCATTTAAGAAATTATAGATTGAACTTTAACAAACTCGAAAAAATGAATATTTTGGCATACGACTTAATATATTAAATGCTACTCCCTCCGTCCCACGAATCTTGATATGTATTCATTTTTTAGTCGTTCCACGAATCTTGACGCATTTCCAAATAAAGTAATAATTATTATTTTATCTCTCCTACTTTATCACTTTTATTAGAGCATCCACAATGGTGAGCCCCAAGTGGGTGCAAATGATGGTCCCCACTACTATTGCACCCACTTTCCACAATGAGAGAGCCCACCCTTGGCTCTCTAATTTATTTTTTTATTTTTTATGTAAAATACGAAAATAGGGATAAAAGAGGGAGCTGGCAACACGCGCGGTGGCTTGCACCTGGAGCATTGGGGCGCTTCGGCCCTTTGCACCGCCGATGCGGCAACGGGAGCGGGTGCAATAAATGGGGGCTCACACTGGCTATTGAGCCCCTATTGTGGATGCTCTTACTCCATTCGTCCCACTCCAACATGCTCATTTTCCTTTTTGGGTAAAAAAGTTTTACTTAATTGGTGTGGACCACATCACTTTACTACCACTTTCCTATTAAAAAGTAAGTTTTCTTAATCTCCGTGCCCAAAAGAAGTGAGCCTATTCGAGTGGGACGAAGGGAATACATTCTATCACCTACTTTATCACTTTTATACTTTATTAACTACACACTTAAAACACTAATCTATAATTCCTTAATTCTCGTGCCGAAACCAAACGTGTCAAGATTCATGGGATGGAGATAGTACTTTTTTTTTTTTGAAATCAAAAGGAAACTATCATTAATCAACATCGAATTGGGCTACATCTAAAAGCCAGCTCGAAAAATCCGACTTCAAGATCATTACATCTTGGTAGGAAAAAGAAAAACGAGTGAACTCATGAGTCACTCTATTAGCCTCACGACAATCGTGAAAGAATTCCAATACTACATGCCGACGAGCATGCACAAAAGTCTCTCAATGATCGTCACAAAAAAAATTCAAGCCGTGATTAAAATCCTAAAGAAGATGCATCGCCAAGAGAGAATTGGTATATAGAGCCACCAGGCTAAAATCATGCATGTTCTAAGCAAAATTCAATCGCAACCAACATAGCATGAAGTTTCACAAGAAGGGCCGTCTCTGTAAACCCAAGAAGCGACTTAATATTAAATGCTAGTAATCGTGAAAAATTTAACTGGAACACCAAATATTTAATAACGTCAACTAATACTTAGAGAGTGTGTGAACATTTTAGTTTGCATAAAAACAATACAAATACCTCAATTACAATAGTTTTACTTTACAATAAATCTATGCAGCCATATTGTGGCCACCCACAAACTAGTATAATAAGGAAAATTTTAATTTATTTTTTAAAATAAAAATAAAATTTAGTTATTTTACTATATTCTCTACATTGTACTTATTTTTTTTAATTTTTTTTTACATTTTGTGTTTTTAATTTATTTTTTACTAAATATAAAAAAGTTACCAAAAAATTGCAAAAAATAACTACAATGTAGAGAATATGATAAAATAACTAAATCTTATTTTTATTTTAAAAAATAAATTAAATTAGTTTTTATTTAGATAAATTATGAGTGACCACAGTGTGGGTGTTTAGCTGAAATAGAAATTTTATTAAAAGAAAAAAGAGAACACCGACTCAACAAAGGGTCGAAACACCAAAAATAACAAAACAAAAACCGTGTAAGAATCCCTCACAAAGCACCGCGGGAAGACGAAACAAAGGAACGAAAGCTAAGAAAAAACATTCTCGTCCCCAACATCATCATCATCCAACATATCACCCAATTTCTTCTTTTTGGCCACCGCCGACATAGCTCGGGCAGCATCGGAAGAGGAGTGAATCACAAAGTTTTGCAGAATCGCTCCGCCAGATTGAGCATGTTGTACCTTATTCAAAAACTCCACCGGCACCGTAGAGTTAAGAACGGCCTCCTGCAAAACACCAGTAGCCCGGCTAGTTGAAAGATCATGGCCACGCTCTATAATACGTCGGAGTCGGTGCTTGATCGAGGAATCAGGAACCTTCCCCTTCTTTGTAGCTCCCTTCGGTCGCCCTCGGCCGCGAGGAGGAGGCAACTCCTTCTCTGGCGTCTCGTCACAACTCGGGGCAGGAGAAGTCAAGTCCGAATCAATCTTCAAAGGAGGTGATGGCGGAGAGCCCGTATCGGTGTCAACCTCCTCATCCACTTCTTCCACCACCCCCTCTTGAAATTCTTTGCCATGATCCACAGATTGCAAATTCATTCCTTTGCCATTGTCTATAGGGTCCTCAGTCTCAACAATAGCAAAGGAATTTGATGTCGAGACGCTAAGATCCGGAGCCACGTTCTTTGCCCCAGTTTCATTAGGAGAGTCAGCGATATGAGGAGTCTCCTCATGAAGCTTCTCATCGACGGTTTTGGGAATAGGCCGCCAAGAGTCAGCAGACCCCCGGTTGCCTTTCCTGCTATGTCCTTTGAAGTTCTGATCCTTTCTCTGGATGGCCGGAGAGGAAGGTGCAGTCTCAGAGTTTTTCCTGCAATCCTCAACAGCATGGCCCACCACGGAGCAAATCCCACAAAAATAAGGTAAATTCTCATAGCCAAATTCAATTTCATAGATATCGTCACCACATTTCACATCCAAAAAATTCTGGAATATCAGAAGCAACATTCATCTCCACGAGCACACGTGCAAAATAACCCACCGAAGCTCTAGCAGACATACCATCAATGATAATCGGTGTTCCAACCTGCCTAGCGATGCCAGCGAGGACCTCGGGGTGCCAATAATCATGTGGGAGATTGAAAATACGAATCCAAACCTGAGCAAGAGTAGACATGACCTTATGAGGATTGAACTTGGGAACCCAAGCCTGAAGATGTAGGATTCCAGTACTTAGGCGCCAAGAAACCCTAGAGAAGGCAATGGAGTAATCCTCATGCGAAGAGAATTTCAAAGTGAAAAAACCCTTTCCAAGGGGAATGACCTCCCAGGGATGCGACGTTTTCCACAAAATAGTGAGCTCATTATAAATATCAGCAGCGAAGCGGGGAGCATCCCCTTTGCGAAGAAACAATCGGCCATGCACGACAAATTGGAACGAGCGGACTTGTCGTTGATGGAAAGCCGGAGAGATGTTGAGGCGAGGACGACCGTCTTCCATCGAAGGCTTTAGGACAGCAAAGTCGTGAGCCGGAACGTCGGCAGGCAGCCCCGACTTCAATCTTAGCGAATCGGCGAAGGATTTAACCTTAGCATGCCTATCCGTCGAACCCGGCAGAGGGCGAGAAGGCTGCCCATCTCCAGAAAACCCTGGGGGCGGAGGCATCTTGTTTTCCGGGAAATAGATACCGGCATAGCTGATAGCAGCAGTTACCGTCTGAACCCCTGACTGCTGCATCGAATGAAGCGCATCCCTAGCGTCGACAGACCGGTTAACCAAAGTTAACGCAGCAGGCGACGACTGCTGGGAACCGCCGAGCACCGAAGAATCGGACGATAGCGACTGCGACAGCATGCCATGTAGGGTCAACGGTGAGACCGCAAGAGGCTGAGCAGTTAACGGGGAGACCCTAGAAACTAAGGGTGGCGGCTGAACCCTAATTTCTGGAAACAGCAAGGCATCAACAGAATCGGACTCTTGAGCAATCAAGGAAGATCGATCAACCAAAGAGTGAAGATTTCCAGCAGGATTGAACGGTATCTTCGAAGAATGACGCGAGAAATTAGAAGAGATAGGAGGAAACTCCGAAAGAAGTAAGCGAGAGTCCATGCCGGGCCGGGGAAAGCCAAACCGGCCGGAGAAAAGCAGAAGATGACCCTACCGCAGCCGCAGCGGCGTGGCGGAGGGGGAGAGAGAGAGCACCATGCGGCTAGGGTTTCCTCCGCACAACCTCTCTTCACACTCCAGTTGGAATCATTCCGTGTGGGTGTTTAGCAGTACTTACTTTAATGTAGGCGATGTACTGAATGTGTGTTAATGTGCCCCCACTGAACCCAATGTATTGAAATTAAATTTTTGGGACTGATATTATATCTAGGGTTTAAAGCTAATTAAATCACTTCTGCTTCAACGGCCAATGATTGCGCTAGTCGAAAAAGATGAGTATATGTCTTCGCAGATCCAACAGAAGTATTAAATCAGGAGTATTTAGATTTATATATGGCATAAACAACTCACAGCATATGGAGTATTGTTTTCTGATTCCATCTTAAAATATTAAAGATTCTCCGACATATAATCCCCGGAATTCACCGCCTCAATTCATGTAAAATATTTTAACTACAATTATTACGGAGTATTCAAAATAGTAGGCTATTTGAACAAAATTTATTTGGACAAAATAAAGATAAATATTTTTAAAAGTCGATTGATTTAAAAGTTTTGATTCAAATTTAAAAAGAATTTAATTAATTTGACGAGAGAAATCTTATTATATCCCTCTTTCATAAAAAAATAAATTTTATACCCTTAGTTTATAATAGATCAATTATATAGCCATTTTAAATTTAAAAGATCATAATACCCTTTGATTTTTATGTATTCTTATTTACTCGATGGTGTACTCAACGACACCATCGATTATATCATCGAGTACTCGATGTAACTTATATTTTTAACAAAAAAGGTTATATGTGATAGTTCCCATTAATTTTATTATCTTCTCCATATTGGATTTCTTTTGTAATTTTATAATATTTTTTTTATTTTTATTATTTTTTATAGGTTTTGTACTTTGAAAATAATAAAAAATTGTAAAAAAAAATAACTATAATGTGAATAAAATAATAAAACCAATTATTTTTTTTGAACAATTTTTTTTAAATATAATTATTTTTTAAAATTTAATTATATTTTATTTACACATATTTTATCTAAATAGCATTATTGTATTTGAAATCCTCGCCAAAAAAGGGTTAACTGGTTCATAGATTAATAAGATAATTTTAGAAAAGATTGAATTCTGGAAACTTCACGACCAAAAAGTGGAGACCTTTAAAGTTGGATATAAAAAAGAACAAATATTAAAATAATCATTTTGTTTGAGTAATGTTGGATTCTAACCACAAAATAAAAATATAGTGAAGCTAACCACTATTATCTAAAATGCCTTTATATATACATAGAGAGTAAATTAAAATGCCTATAGTGATAATATTAATATTAAAAATACACACTCTCATAAAAAAAATTAATTTGATGCTTAAATTAGTTTTGATGTCTACATCAACTAACATAATTCTTGCACAACTTTAAACATTACTTTTCACCAAAATTAATAAAAAATAACTACTCCTTTAATTCACCAAAAAGTGTGACACTTTTGGTGGTCACGTATTTTAATAAAATGATTGATAATTTCTGTGTAGTAGAAAAATGATCCAACCATTATATATACGAGTGGTTGAGATTGAACTGAATGTGTCATGTGTGATTTTTTGTAAATAAAGAAATTTATAAGAATAAAAGATAAGAAAAAGACGTGATGTTTTGTCCTAAAAAGAAAAGTGTTATAATTTTGGTTAACACCAAAAATAGTAAAAATGTCATACTTTCGGTGGACGGATGAAATGATTTTTTCTACTTTTTGAAATAATAATTGAGTGCACGAGTGTTTTAAATTAAATTGAGATTGTCGTCCCAATGACTGAGGTTGCCGACTAGCTCGAATTTGCCCAGTTGGCTACCTCTAGTTTTTT
Source organism: Salvia miltiorrhiza (assembly GCF_028751815.1). Lineage (NCBI taxonomy): Eukaryota > Viridiplantae > Streptophyta > Magnoliopsida > Lamiales > Lamiaceae > Salvia > Salvia miltiorrhiza. Next base: position 34,492,649 of record NC_080394.1, on the reverse strand, counting down.
GGGGCGGCTCAGTTAGCTACCTCCAATTTCCGAGGGCGGCTACCTCCAATTTTTGTATTTTTATAATAATTACTCTCATACTCACGACCATTTCAATAAATACCTTAAAAGCATTCAACACAAAATCAATTTTATTATCTTAACTTTTGCATAAATTGAGAGGCAATCTTAGGGGTGTCAAATGGTTCGAGGTCGGTTAACTGTATCAAGATTTTCAGTTACTTGAAGCCGAAATCCTATTAAATTCAATAATTGGTATAGAATCAAATTGAATATTTGATTATCCAATAACCAATTCCTTATTTCAATTTGATATTCAGGTATCCGAAATAACGGATAAAAAGATACTCCCTCTGTCCGCCAAAAGTAGACCACTTTTACTATATTGGGCGTCCGCAAAGAGTATACCACTTTCATTTTATGGAAACGGTCCCACCACCCACTTTAATCTTTTATACTTATAAACACTTTTTATTTACAATAAAAGTCACCCAAAATTCAATCTCAACCACACATCTCATAAAGTGGTGGAACTCTTTCTCCACTACATCAAAATCATCACTAATTTTATTAAATCCCGTACCCAACCAAAGTAGTCTACTTTTGGCGGACGGAGGGAGTATAAAATAGGGAATACTCGAACAAATGATCCTCAAATGAAAGCTAGAAATAAATGGATAAATGCACCATTTTTTCACAAAATAAAGAAACTATAATTCCAAACATAACATTAAATATATGCACGTTGTGGGTGGTGGGCGGATGGAGCTGTTTGTGCTGATAGCGGCGTAGTGCAGCGGAGACCGGCTGGAGCTGCTGGTTGGGGGCAATGCAGCATAGAGTCAGAGACCAGATGAAGTGTTGTATTGTACTTCTGTTGGCGGACGACCGACAACATGGGGTGGCGACGAGCGACGAACGGCGAGCGACAAGAGGTGGTTGTACGAACGAAATTGAGCGGGGTTGTTGCGTTTGATTGGTCAGGGAATTAGAGATTTAGAAAGGCGTGCGTGAGTTAACTTGAGGAATTAGGAATTTGGAATAGAAATTTGAGTATAAAAATTATACTCCCCCGTCCACGAAAGAACTTCTTATAGTTCCTTTTTGGGATGTCCACAAAAGAACTTCCTACCTATTTTTGGACTATACCCCACCACTTATAATACTCTTACTTTTCACTTTTCACAACTCTCAATATTAATTATAACACTTTTTCACCACTTCCAATATACTCAACTACCTTTCATCCACTCTCAATACACTCAATAATATTTTTTCTTAAAACCCGTGCCACTCCCTCCTAGGAAGTTCTTTCATGGACGGAGGGAGTATTATATTAAGCATAAAACTAAATTATTTAGTTAATCTGATTCAATTATCACATTAACTAATACCTAATTATTTTCAAATTCACTAATCGAAAATCGACTAGATAATAATAATAATTAAAAAATAGTTATTATATACTCGAATTCGATGCGGTGCGGTTCTATTATCGAATTAATCAATACTCATTTACTGTTTATACAACCCTACGTGGCCCCCACCCAATTAACAAAATACTTAATAACAAATACCCCACCATCCCCGTCACGGTTACCTTTTCAAACGCTTTGCAAATCGGCAAGCTCTCATTTAAAATTAATTCCTACCGATTGCTACATCCACAACTACCTCATCTATCAATTTCTACACCCACAGTTGCTGATGACGAGAGAGAGAGGCCCTTGCCAAATCACTTCAAACTTGCCCTCACATTTGAGTGCATCAACTCTCTAAAGAACTAAATCGCCTTTTTGGAATTGTCAAACCAAAGTTTTCTTATCATAGCTAGCTTTGATCTAGGGGTGAGTATTCGAATTTCGGATCGAATTTTTGTCTAATCCGATTTGATTCGAATCGAATATTTGAATTTTGAATAAAATGATATCTAAGTCGAACTATGTGAAAATTCGAATCGAAAAAATTGATTTTTTTGGATCAAATCTATTCCGAACCAAAAAATTCGAAATGCAAAAAAAAAAAAAAAATTACTCCCTCCATCTCATTGATAATGACTCACTTTCCTTTTTGATATGTCCTATTAATAATGATTTGTTCCAAAAAAGAAAGCCACCTTCTCATATAAAAAATTGTGGACTCCACCACTTTCAAATGCTTGCTGACATTCTTCTGGCCATTCAAACGACGACCACTTTAATTGAGTGGAAAAATGGATCCACAAAGTGTATTGTTTATTAGTTGAGTGGAAAAAAATTGTATTATTTATTGGGACCCATCAATTAAAAAATATATAAATAGTTATTAAAATTGAGTAGGACATGAATTGGTTGACGGACTAAAAATGAAAGTAGGACATGAATTGGTGGACGGAGGGAATACTAAATTTGGTAAATAGAAAATTACAAAAAAAATAATAATTGATTTTTCTAATACATATTTTAAACTTGGGGTATAAAATAAGAATTTGTCGTTGCGATTAACCCTTTGGATTTAGAAAATATGAAAATAAAATAATAAAGTGATATTTTGGTAAAAGTGTTTATAATTAATACTATATTTTTATTTTTTATAAAAAACTAACTATTATAATATTTTGAGAATAAAATAAGCGGACTTAATTCCATTTGATTTGTTGTTGCACGTATTCAATATAACAGTATTATGCCATGCACCGCCTAACGTAAATTACGTGGCCTTTTCGTTTTGCACCGTAGACTGATGTAACTTTGCATGTGTTAAGTATATTTATCATACTTATTATTCTCCGTCTTCATGTAGTATATCTTGTCTTAATCAGTGCACATAGTGGAAAAATTCAAAATTAATTATCTTAGAGCTTTTGTTTTTCAGTATCCAGGCACGTGTAAGTTGCAACTCGTTATAATGTCTCTAATGTCTCTATAATACAAGCACAATAATTAACATGTCACTAATGTCTCTATTAAGCATAAGTAAAGACACGAGTCAATCATGCATATTTCTCTGCGTGAAAAGGTGGTAAAGCACATATTGAAATTGATTGGCACAAATTGAAGACACATCTTTCAATTGATGCACTTTTTTTCCCCCCCGAATTGATGCATAATTACAAAAGGGTTGCTTAGTGGCTAAGGTATCTAGAAGGGTGAGATAGGTAAATATAAATAAGTGGATTTTATGTGGGTCTATACTGTGTATAGATGTTCGTACTATATATGCATCCACAATATTGATTATGACATTATTTGAACTGTAAATTAATCATAAACGCACCCAATATATAATCATTATTCATGCACTATATATTATGCATCGCCAATTCTACAGTTTTTCCAACTAAATGTGATATGAAAACAAATTTTGAGCCCCTTAATTTTGTAAACATTAATGTATTCAAATTACAAGCCCTACAATTCATATTGAATGCATATTTTTGTGTATTATCCAAGCAATCCATTCAAAAAAGCAATTAAACACGCATTTATTTTGTTCAAGATGGGAAATTTAAATTCAAACTTGGTGGGGGGGGGGGGGGGGATGCTGTAAATGAAGTTTCTCTTTGCTTCTATTAATTATGTACAAAAGAGCAACTTCTTTTACCTTTTCGTTAAGTGGAGTATATTATAGCTTCAATATTGCAACCATTTGCCAGCAATAACATAATAGTTGGAAAAAGTGCTGCCTTTTTGGAAACCGTTTAGAAAGTTGTTTGAATTCATTGAAAACAATGGAATAAATTCCAACTTTTAATAATTCTATTATAACTTTTTAAAAGTTACTAATTATATTCTAGCATTTATAACTTAATGTCAATTTAATTTTATTGTCAAAGCTTTTATTAACGACTCAATTGTGATTTGGTGCATGATCACTAATTTCTTAGCAACAAATACCGCAACTAACACGGTGCAATTGTAGCAAATAATCAGTAACTGAGTATCGTATCCATAGGGACTGACACAACGAAATAACTTTAGCTATCTCCTAAACAGACTATAACAGTAGACAGGCAACAAAAAGTAGGAAGGTTTGATTAGCACTAAATTCAGATAACAACAAATAAAATAAGGTAAAAACTCAAATAATAAAAGACTCTGACCCTAGGGATGTACTTTTACTAATTAATTATATGCATTTAATCTATTGATTCAATTACCAATTTAATCCAACCCTGATGAGAAATCACAGAACTATTCACAAGCTTATCTAACGAACACCTATGAAAGTAGATTAATTTACCCCCCCTTCACATTCAAGACTCCAAGGAATAAATTAACTCCCAAGCGTACACAAAGAATAGCTCCCTACAGTTTCACCTATCCCATTCAAGTGTCAAGGCTACTAGTATAACATGCATTCCTGAATCGGCTGAACAATTATCGCATTCAAGACTCAAACTGAACAGCTAGACATGTAAATTATTGGCCAAATAATTCACAAGAAATTAAGCACCAGGAATCATGAATCACAAGTTGGAGGGCAAATTGATATCAATAAATCATACACACATAATTAATCAGCTATGTACAAACCCTAGGTTCAGATAAAAGAACTAGCAAGACATACTAAAATAAATCATAAACATAATTAAAAAGAACACAATTGAAAGAACTGAATTAAATAAAACTCTGAATAAAACAATTGTAGCGGCTTGAATCTTCAATCTTGTGGAAATCCAATCCAAGTTGTAAAAACTGGAAAGCAATAATAATCTAAAGTTATGAAACTGAGAAAATAAAATTTAGGACTGAAAAAGAAACCTAGATAGGTCAAAAGAAGACCTATTTAAAGTATCAGTGTAAAATATAGTGTTTGGAACCCAGAAGAAATCTAAAAATCGGAAAATCTCGCAAACCTGCCAAATTCGGCGGTCAAACTCGGCGGTCGCCGAGTTGACCGCCGTTTTTGTGCTGAAAAACGACCAAAATCGGCGCCCGCCGAATTTAGAACTCGCAGTGCAAAACTGAAACAGAGATTTCGACGACCAACTCGGCGGTCGCCGTTTAGCTCGCCGAATTTCTTCTTTAAAATGCCCATAAACGGCGGTCGCCGTTTAGGTCGCCGAATTTTTACTACTGCGCGCGGTGGTTTTTGTTTTGGCCATAACTTTCTCGTCCAAACTCCGATTTGTAATCCGTTTGCGCTCACAAACTCATATCGAGACGATCTACAACTTCTATTTCAGAATAGTTTGCCAAATTCGAACTCAATAAACCTGCAAATTCCTTCAAAGTTTGAGTAAGAATCATGTTTCACAAGATAAAGCAATTTAAGCACAAAACAACTATCAAACACTCAATTTCCTATAAAATTATCATCATATCAACATTAAAAACCATGGAAACATGGGTGTTATCAGTGCACCTAGAAATGATCTATTATTTCACCCTAAAAATAAGTTTTATTTGTCAATAATATTCAATACAAAGAACCCTAAACGTTTGTTTATTAATAAATTAAAACAAATTATCTATAATATAGTGAACTAACAAAAATAACCACTTTAAAATAGTAATAAAATAAAATCTAACCCCTAATTAACATAAAATAAAAATAAAAATAGCCATTCTAACTATTTTACCCCACAATTCACAAATAATCTACGTAAAGTCATGAATTCCCCTAATAGGGCAATTCACAGTGTTGGGTATCTTCGCCTAGCCAGGGTTCACCACTTGGTTCCCGAACCTCCTGTCTTCCCCACTTCAGATCTCTAGATCTTCTCTTCTCCGTTCCTTCTTCACTTCTGCTGATCTTTGACTTCTTCTTCCTGCTCTTCTTCAGATCTGCACAAAAGAGAAGGAAGGCAAGTAAAGGTGATAAAAGAAAAGGAATAAAAGAAAGAAGAAAAAGATGAAGTTCAGAGAAGGGGAAAAGGTGTCCCTGGGACACGGTGGGGCTCAGATTTTCCCCTTGAACTCGGCAGCCCTTCCGGCAGCAGTTTGATCAAGACCAAAGTGTAGGATGGAGGAGTGGTTTCTTAGATCTCAGCCCAGCAGAGCCACCAACAGCAGGAGCCTAAGTACAGAACTCTGATGGCTCAGAAACTTCTCAGGTAACCACCAAACAGGGCTCCGGTGAACAGGAAGGCCCGATGATACCACCACTCACACAGGGAATCCCGTACTATCAAAGAAAAACAACCACACTTGAAAGGAATAGCAGAGCCTTTCTCACTTTGATAATTCGGTTCTCCCCATTTGAGAGAGCATCAGAGATAAATAGGAGAGCAGCAGGATAACGGGAGGGAAAATCGCCATTGAAGGCGATGGAGAAACCAAGGCAAAAGGGCGGTGGGAAGGTGGAGGAGTCGAGGGGTCTGAGAGAGAGAGAGGATTAGGGTTAGATGGAGTGGCGCAGAGTGAAGTGAGAGAGAGTGGGGCTGGGGTGGGATATATCAGGAGGGGAGATGGGCTAGGGTAAGAAGTGGGCTCGGTTCTTGGCCCAAAAGCTGGCCCAGACAAAAGAAGATAAATGAGAAATGGGCCAACCTCACATATCCACCTTTGGCACATTGATCATTTAGTCACCATGGAAGGGCCAGCCATCGAGTTGGAGTTATCATCACAGCCCCTATTTTTACTCTTATCTGCCACAAAGTCAAGACAAGAGAGGGTGAGAGAAATATTAGCATATTTAACTCAATCTCAAACCACAGAGATCAACCCAGAGGGAAATCACCATTTCTCAAACCCAATGGGTTATCATTGAAGACACAACAAGGCACAAACAACAAGAAAGCAACACCACACAAGACACAAACTATAGAGACACACAAAGCAAAAGGCAGACAACAAGGACAGATCGGACACACAAACAGAACAAAACACAACAGACAGTACAAGTAGGGGTGAGCATCGGTTCGGTTCGGTGCAAAACCGAACCAAAAACTCAAAACCGAAAACCGAACCGACGGTGAAAATTGAAACCGAACCGCACCAATAGGGGACTCGGAACCGAACCAAAACCGAACCGGTAAAACCGTCGATTTCGGTTCGGTTCACCGAACCGAAATGTGCAGTTTTTTTTTTTGCTTTTTTTCGAAATTACCTATTAAAAATGGTAAAAAATGCACAAATTTCAAATGTCAAATCCCCAATGATAATACCAACATCACAAAAACACAAATTCTAATGTCAAAGTTTAACAAATAGCAACATAAACAAGTCTTAGGGTTTCTTAGTCTAGGTTAAAACTTAAAACTAAAATTAAATATATTATAAAATATAAATATTTAATAAAATATTAATATTAGTCGGTTCGGTTCGGTGCAAAACCGAACCAAAACTTCAGAACCGAAACCGAACCTGAATTTTTTCGGTTTTTGAATTTTAGAACCGAACCGAACCGACCACCAATAGAATTGGCACCGAACCGCACCAATACGGTTCGGTTCGGTTCGATTTTGACTATCGGTTCGGTTTCTGCTCACCCCTAAGTACAAGGACAACACTTAAGAAGGAAACAAGAAGGAACAAGCAGCCACAAAGGCTGGACTTGCCACACACAAGAGCTGGGAAATCAACCAGGACCAATGTTTAAAGTCTCCATGCAAGATTCCAGCTTTGCAACTGGTAGACACTTAGTGCCCATATCTGCAGGATTGAATTCAGAGGGAATTTTATCAAGTAAAACATTACCTTTTTCAACTACATCCCTAATGAAATGATATCTCACATCAATATGCTTAGTTCTATCATGAAACACAGGATTTTTGCATAATTGAATAGCAGATTGGCTATCAGAGAAAACAACAGGTTTATCCTCAATAAATCTGATTTCAGACAGTAAACCATCAAGCCAAATGGCTTCTTTCACAGCCTCAGTGGCAGCAATGTACTCAGATTCAGTAGTAGATAAAGCAACAATATTTTGCAATTGGGATTTCCAACTAATGCAGGCATCACACAGAGTAAACACATAAGAAGTAGTGGACTTCCTATTATCCCTATCATTAGCATAGTTAGAATCAACATAGCCAACACATTTAATGCCATCTTTAGCTTTAGCAAAATTCAGACCATAATTCATAGTAGACTTCAAATATCTGAACAACCATTTCAGTGCTTCCCAATGAGGAACACCATGATTTGCCATATATCTACTCAAGCAAGAAACAACATAAGCAATATCAGGCCTAGTACTAATCATCAAGTACATGACAGAACCTATGGCTTTAGCATAAGAGATGTTTCTCATTTCTTCAAGTTCGAGATCAGATTTGGGACATTGCTTTCTGCTTAATTCAAAATGAGAACCAAGAGGCACATTGACAGATCTGCTATTTTCCATGTTGAATTTCAATAAGACTTGTTTCACATAATCAGATTGATGTAGCAACAAAGTGGATTTCTCCCTATTTCTTTCTATGCTCATGCCCAAAATTTTCTTGGCATCACCAAGATTTTTCATATCAAAGTTTTCACATAATCTTTTCTGCACATTTTCAATGGTTTGCAGACAGGGACCAAGCAACAGCATGTCATCAACATATAGTAACATAAACACAGGAGGTTCAGAATTGGAGTAATACAAGCAATGATCAAATTGACTCCTAGAGAAGTTCAAGTTCAGCATGCATTTGTCAAATTTGAGATTCCATTGTCTTGGGGACTGTTTAAGACCATACAAAGATTTCTTTAACAAACATACATGATCAGGAAACTCCTCATTCACAAAACCCTCAGGTTGTTTCATATAGATGTCATTCTCAAGGTCACCATGAAGGAAGGCAGTAGTAACATCCATTTGCTTCAGTTCCCAGTTAAAATGAGCACATAAAACAAGCATAATGCGCACAGTGGTGAATTTAACAACTGGAGCAAATATCTCATTATAATCAATGCCTTCTTTTTGTGTAAAGCCTTTAGCTACAAGTCTAGCTTTGTATCTTATGTTATCAGTCTCATGCTTGACCTTAAACAACCATTTACACTCAACAACTGAACAATTCTCAGGTTTCTTGACTAAGATCCAAGTTTCATTATCATGCAGAGACTTCATTTCAGAATTCATAGCATCCAACCATTTATCAGACTCAGCAGAGTTAACAACATCAGAATAGGTGCATGGTTCAGAGTGGTCCACATTGTTAAACACATTGAAAGCATATAAAGACAAATTGTAATCATCAAACCTAGCAGGAGGTCTGATATTCCTCCTTTCCCTGTCCCTAGCAAGTTGATAGTCATTCAAAGGGTTATTATCAGAAGGTGTAGGGTTAGTGGGATCAATATTGAGTTCAGGGGTGGGAGTGGGGCCAGTCTCAACATGCTCAGTCAAGTTTTCAGTATCATGGATATCATTGGGCTGAGGTTCCACCTCAGAAGGAACCATGGATGGGGTAAACATGAACTCATATCTGTTGTAGTCATAAACATGCATTTTCTCCACCTCACTTGGAGTAGCAGAATGTGAGGATTCAAGTAAACAAGGAAAATTAAGCTCATTGAAAGACACATCTCTGCTCACACATGTTTTGAACCCAGGGACTGACCTATCCCACAACCTATAGCCTTTTACCCCTTCAGGATACCCAAGGAATATGCATTTCTTAGCTCTAGGTTCAAGTTTCCCAACATTTTGATGAACATAAGCAGCACACCCAAACACTCTCAAATATTTTAAACAGATAGGTTTATCATAAAACACAGATTCAGGGAGTTTGCCAAGTAAGGGAACAGAAGGAGATCTGTTTATTAAATACACAGTAGTCATGAGGGCCTCACCCTAGAAGTGTTTGGACAAACCAGATGCAACAAGCATGCTTCTAACTCTCTCAATGAGAGTTCTATTCATCTTTTCAACCACTCCATTTTGCTGTTGAGTGTAAGGAACAGACTTATGCCTCATGATACCAGACTCAGTACACCAGTTATCCATAGCATGATTACAAAATTCAAGACCATTATCAGTTCTAATGCATTTAATCCTTTTTCCAGTTTGATTCTGAATTTGTGCTGCCCAATTTGACAACTTTTCAAACACATCAGATTTGTTTTTCATTAAAAAGACCCAAATTTTTCTTGAAAAATCATCAATGACAGATAGAAAATAGAAGTTTCCACTATGAGTGGGCACTTTAGCAGGACCCCAGACATCAGCATGCAAGTACTCAAGGATTTCAGTGCTAACATGCTTTTTAGGATAAGGAACAGATACATGAAATGCAGACTTATGATGTTTTCCCATTACACATGGTTCACAGAAAGGAAGCTCAGAAATCTTATCATTACCAAACACACCAGTCTTTTTCAGGATTTCCATGCCTTTATTACTCATGTTTCCTAATCTAGCATGCCAAAGTGCAGACTTATCCTCATGGACCATATTAGCAACAGGTAAAGGGACTGACTCAGCACAAACAACATATTAGTCTCCCTTTCTTGGAGCAGTGAAGTATAGCATAGAATCTTTCTCAAATTGAAATCTCAAGTAGTTCACAGAACCATTTAGCATTTTGTCAGCAATTTTGGACACTGTCAAGTTTGGCACAAATCTAACATCATTCAAGGTGAGCAGACTCCCATTTTCAAATTTCAGACAGACATCACCCTTACCCAAGATATCACAACTCTGACCATCAGCCAAAGAAACATGCCCAGATTTGACCAACTGAAGGTTTTGAAACATATGCTCAAAATGGGTCACATGGAAGGTACAACCAGAGTCAATTAGCCATTCATTTGAACTTACAGACTTAGACACAACATTTGAGTAATTTATGAACTGAAAGTCATAGTCATGGACCATATAGACACCATCATCTTCAAAGACATTGTTTGCATGCTGTTTAGGCTCATTAGGAACAAAGTTCTTATTCTTTTTAGGCAACTTGCACCTATTTATGAAATGCCCAGGTTTACCACAATTCCAACACACTTTTCTAGGTTTCTGATCAGGATTCTGATTTTTATTGTGATTCTGATTGTGATCAAACCTATTTCCTTCCCTCTGTTAATTTGAAGCAGCATTTTTATGATTATCAGACTTCTGGCCTTTAGTGATGGTGAGAGGTCAGTTCACCAACGTCCTAAAACTAGAGGATTAATGGAAGATTGAAACCTGAAGAATAAGAGATGGATGCTTCAACGTTCTCCAATGGAATAGTTCTTCAAGAATACAAAATATATGTTGGTAAAAACTAGAGTTCGGTCCTCTATTCTATTACAGATGTGTTATTTATAAGGGGCAGAGATGGAGGGGTAGAGTTGTCTTTTCTCTTCATGGCACGTGCTCAGTGCGTCCTTGATGTCGTTGTCACCGGTAACTGTCCTTGCTCCAACGGCTTTGCAGCTTTTGCCTCCTTCAGAAAGTAGTTGGGAAGCTCTTGCCCGTGCTAGCATTTTCGGGCATTCACCTTGAGACAAGCCTGCGCTGTCTTCTTGGCTACGCTGATGTCTTCGCTGCCTTTTAGACTAGGCTGGAACCTGCGCTGCCCTTTAGGCTGGGCTGGTGCCTGCGCTACCCTTTAGGCTGGGCTGGTGTCTTCGCTGCTTCCTAGGCTATATTGGCGTCTGCGCAGCCTTCTCGGCTACGTTGGCGTCTGCGCAGCCTTCTCGGCTACATTGGCGTCTGCACTGTCTTTAAGTCAGCGCTAGGGTCTTCACTCTTTATCCTGCACTGTTAGTTTCCCAATTTGTACAATAATCGTTATAATAGTTAATCATTAATGCTATCAGAATATGGGGTATGAATCAGGTGCTGCGCAGGTGAGGGCCTTATCCCTCATCAGCTACTCTCCCCCTATTCTATGAAAAGGAGTGGGCTTTCCCATGAGTTTTCATAGAAGAAAAAAGTGTTTGCTTTGAGGTGTATAGGAATAATCAGTACAAGAAAAGGTAGTAAGTAATCCAGCGCAGGGGGGCTTCATGTTGTCGCCTGCGCTGGACGTCGTGGTACAAGCCTTGTCCCATCGTATTTAATGTTGTCTGATGCTCTCGAGTGTTTTGTTACGTCATCCCACGTTTCTGCCTTTATGAGTGTGAGATCTCGGCCCTCCAATTTTAACTGCCATTCTGAAGTGAAATCCCAACCTTCCTTTTCCCCTTACACGTTTCCCAACCCTAGTAATTATTTCCCCCTATCCCTTCAATTCAAATTCTTTCCCTATAAATACCTCCGCCTCTTCGTTTTCTTCTTCTTCATTTTCCCTCATCTAAATTTTTTTTTCTCGGACTTCTCTGGTTTCTCTGATCTCCCGCCGTCTTCGATCTTTCTTGTTAAGCTCCCCATCCGACCATCACTCCTCTTACCAGGTTAGGTCCTTCCTTCCTCCATTATCCCCGTCGATTTGCTCGCTTCTTTCGGTTGTGTTGTTGCGCTCATCCTTTTTTTTTCATTTTTCTTTCTGTGAATCCCTCGTTTGTACATCATGGCCACCGTGGGTGCTAGACAACAACTAATAAACACGGCGGAAGATATGACGTGCCAGGGCTGTCATTTTCCTCGTTCCACCCTCACCGCCGCCCAAATGTCAGCAGTACGGGGGTCGTTACGTATTCAGCCGGACGAACCAGAACTGAAACTCCGGGTGCAGCGAGAATCCGACGATATGCCCGACTGCGGACGGAAAATGGCGTAAGGACACCATTCCTGTCTGGCACGCTCAGGTAAAGGCGGGCCTGCGTTTACCCCCTTCGGGTTTCCTTGTGGAACTATGCGAGCGGTTCAGGATCCCCTTCTTCCAAATCTCCCATTCTTCTCTTCGGAGGGCCCACATTCTTCATATCCTTTGCGCTGTTAATAATTATCCCCACAGTGTGGAGTTGTTTCACAAGACCCACATCCTCAAACGGACCGATTGCCATTACAACTTCACCTCTAAGCCCAATATGAATTTGAAATTCTTGGGTAACCTTCACTCTATGGATAAAAAGTTCCGCGACAAATATTTTTTTGTACAAGTGCGGAATGGGACTTGGGCAGACTATGCTGGTACTAACGAGGTAGAATGGCATCGGACAAAGCACTCCTCTCCCCCAAACAAGAAACCTCTAGATGCCCTGGAAATTAGCCTCATCGATCTCTTAGGCCAAGCTTTTGTTAACGAGGATTTTGATGTCCTAAAATTAGTTGATTCTCCCTCTGTCTTGGCTGGCGCTGGCCTCTTCTCTCGTTATCCTCGAACCTCCATCGGTATATTTTAAGTGTTTGTATTGTTTTGCGTGTTAATGCTTTGCATTTCTTAATCGCTTCTCTTCCTGTGCAGGGATGTGGAGATCTAAGGAGCACGGTGCCCTTGCTTCCTTCCGTTTCCTCCCCGATCCTGCTGTCGAAGGAGATGTTACTCCACGGACCGGGTCAGCGCAACGTATGACCCCTGAATCCTTCAATCCCGGGCAACCTAGTCCGGTTTTGTCCGCTGCTGGCACTCAACCTCTTCAGCTCTGCGATGAGGGTGAAGCGAGCTCCGCTGAAGGTGAGGGTCTTGTTACCCGTAAACGTCGCAAGGCTCAACCAGTGGTCTCTTCTCGGCCATCCAAGAAAAAGAAAGTCCCTGCTCCTGATGTTGGGGGTAAGGATTCTTTCGACGCTCTGCTCGGTGATGCGTCTCCTGAAGCTGCGCAGGCAGGGGAAAGGTCCGACTCCCTTGTAGAGATCCCGGGCCCCCGTGCCCTGAAGGATTTGACCGGGCAAGAGTGTCGATCCCAAATGGAATCGCAGATCGCCTCTGTCGACCTGCGCAGATATGATGCCATGGACATGGGGGACCTGGCTTTCGATATGTGCTTGGGCGTGGAGCAGGTAAGTTATGTGTGTTCTCGTTTTTATAATTTTTCTGTGTGCGGATTTTTAGTTTATGTTATGAGCTATGATTGTGTCTGTGCAGTTGCGGGTAAAATGTTTGTCGGCTTCCCGACATATGACCCGGGCGACCTCTAGTCTCCGTGAGAAGGAAGAGGAACTCATGGCCTCTCTAGCTGATAACACTGAACTACGGGAGTAGCTGCGCCAAGCTCAGGCTGATCTATCAAAGATGACAGTGGAGAAGGAGTCCATCGAGACTGAGTTTGCTCGGATGTCCAAGGACAAGGCGAAAGAACTAGAGGCTGTCAGGCACGAGATGTCGGAGGAATGTCGGGCGAAATTGAATCAAGTGAAGGCAAAAGTTGCTGACCAGGAGAACCAAGCTTTCATGCAAGGGATAAAAGAGTTCCGTCAACAGTACTTCTTATCTGCGCAGGGTCAATTATTGTTTCACTACATGTTAGAGGATTCCCTTCAAGCCTTTCGTCGTTCTCCTGACATGCTCCTCTTGATGGGTCCTGCTATGCAATTCTTGGTGAAGGAAGGCAGTCGGCTTGCCCTTGACCAGGTGGGAGCGACGGCCGAACAACGCAGCCGGTTTGACTTTGATGCTGTACTGGATCAAGTGGATGACACCGGTCTAAACGAGCTGCTGGGCATTGACCCTTCTGCTCCTTCAACTCCTGGTTGGTGGCTTCCGGTTTTGGATAAAGCCCTCCGACTCTTTGCTAAGGATGAACCGAGGGACACCTTACCTGCAGAGCCGGTGATCCGATCACCCTACCTGGATGAGCTGCACGGCCATATGCGTTCCCCTCGAGGAAATTATCCCGGGGGGCCCTGATCTACCCTCCTTCGACTTCCTCCAAGGCTGTGCCTGTTTCCCAAGGCAAGAGGGGGTCTACCCCACGAGTGGCGCGGGCAGAGACAGAAGTAGTGGTACCAGAGGCTGCGCAGTCTGTAGCTGTGCTAGAGGCAACTTCGGTTGTATTCCAGTTGCCAGTGGTGTCGGATCCGGTGATCCAGGAGGTCGTGCAGCCCGTCCGTGTTGAGGAGTCCATTGTCGAAGAGCTCATCGTGGATCCTCCTTCTTCTCCCCAACACCTTGACTGAATAGATCCCTCCTTCTCTAGCTTATGTTACTCTCGTTGTAAAGACTTGTTATTTGTTGGAAATAGTCTATGCTGTCACGGCATTTCCTTTCTTAGTGGAACATAGATAGTACACCCCCGCAGAGCGGCCCTTAGTGGAACATAGATGGTACACCCCCGCAGAGCGGCCCTTAGTGGAACATAGATGGTACACCCCCGCAGAGCGGCCCTCAAGATGGTACACCCCCGCAGAGCGGCCCTCAAGATGGTACACCCCCGCAGAGCGGCCCTTAGTGGAACATAGATGGTACACCCCCGCAGAGCGGCCCTCAAATGGTACAAAGATGGTACACCCCCGCAGAGCGGCCCTCAAGATGGTACACCCACTACAAGAAAAATGCTAATAGACAACATGCGAAGCGTGTCATCTATTTGAAAATCGTGTGTCATCTATGTGGGTGTAGTCTATTGGGGGCGCTAATAGACAACGCGCATGTGCATGTCGTCTATTAGCTAATAGACGACATGCACATGCGCGTTGTCTATTAGCGCATAGACAACATGCATGCGCATGTTGTCTATTAGCTAATAGACGTTGTCTATTAGCTAATAGACAACGCGCTTGCGTCCGTCGTCTATCAGCTAATAGACAACATGCGCATGCACATTGTCTATCAGCTAATAGACAACACGAACATGCATGTTGTCTATTCGTTGAATTTTTCAATTTTTTATTTTAATTCTGCAGTTATACTTAAATCTCCTATTTTTTCAAATAAATATTTTATTAAATCTAAAAATTCATAATAAATAATTTAAAATATATACACGAATAATAAAAATGTCATTCATTAATTTCAAATATTCTTTATCATCCTACATTGAAAAAGTATCCATCATACAAACATTCTACATCAAACTCAATAAAATATTGTTCATCATAATACATTTGAGTCAAGACAAACAAATGAGGTTACTTGAGTGTCAAAGTTACACCATCTGCATGATCAAAATATGAATGTATTAGTTTATAAACTTTAGATCTAAAAATATTAAAGAATTAATTTTGTATGAAACTTACCATCATCAATCGAACTTACAAACTCTGCCCACTCTATCCTCATTTCATCAATCTCTTTTCTGGCTGCCATTCCAAAACATTACTACTATAGTGATTAGTTAACTCACCACGGTTATCAAATATAATTCATCAATTCTGCATCACAATAATGCTATTGTGGCTTCTATTTTATTTGATAAAATAGTGGAAAACAAGATCATTTGTAAAATTATTATTTACGAAAGGTCAAAAAATGCATTACTGATACTCTATATACCTACGATTTTCTAAATTATTCTTAAACTTGAAATTGAAGTCTCGTGTGTAGCGGCCTCAATAATTGACATATATCATTAGTTTAAGCATGTTGTAGGATTTTTCTTAGTTTTTGGATCTCAAACAATTAGACATTAAAACATACACAAATCATCATTCATTCTCTCACGTCTCAAACTGTCAAACTCAAACTCTCAAACTCAATACTCAAGATACACAAACTTTAAACTGTAAAAATAAACTGTGTATGACTGTCACAATGTCATGTATATCGAGTCAAATCCATAGTTCAAGATATTCAAAAAAATTATAGAAGATATCTTATGTTCATAATTGGAAGAGTTTGAGAAACCACATACCTTAATACAATAAGATTTTTGTTTATGATTTGTGAAAGTGGTGTATGGAGAAGCCATCATATTCTATGACATGCGTCCAGTTGTCATATGCCTTTTTCACCAATGTATCAACAAAGACCTGCCATGAAAAACGTACATAAGCTCCCTGTTCAACTAGAAGAATCAAATTTATTGCCGCAAATTCTTTACTGGGACCACTTAACCAGACTCTTCCACATTTCAACTTCAATTGAGTAACAGAGGCCCAGAATAGAGAGGAACATCAAATATATTATATATAGTAAACTATGGTAGCTATCAATCATCCAGTACCTGTTTATGAAGAATTAACTTATAAAATTGTTGACTGGCCATACCAATTCTTTCTAATAATAATCAAAATAAAAACTGCTTGCAAACTAACTGCATCTTGATCTAGGCTCTACTGTGGCAAGGCAACCAAACTTATGATACCATCAAATTCTGGTATGGAGAAATTTTAGTCCTTTACTAAAGAGAGTGGTAACATTTTCCAATACATAGTCTAGTGAGTAGTAAAAATTTAATCAGACAGCCAATGACATTACTACTTTGAAATCACTGACCTTCTGATTGTCAGAAAGGGAATCAACTGAATGATACTGTCCACCGGCAATCAGACCACTCAACTCATAGATATCATTGAATATGATTCCCACATTTCTTGGCTCATCAGGATAGTAAACATAGAGTTTTCCACCCAAGACGCATGTCTTCGAGTGTTGTTCGAGGACATCCCACATCTTATTTGACATTCCACTTCCTAGTATCTGAAATGGTTAAAGAGTACCCATTATGAGCATGCAGGAAGGAGTATATGAAGGAAACGCAAGGGGAAAAATATATCTCACGTGTCGAAGTTTCTGCGGATCTCTCACTACAAGTCGCAAGAAGTCTTCCACAGTGTATATTCCAGCTTTATTCAGCCTCTTATGAAACGATCCATCTTTACCAATCTTATCCAATCTCCAAACTTCATCATTAAGTGCAGGCGGATAATGTTTCTTGTATACTACATATGTTAAACCAAATAAAACAGAAATACAAAGTTTAACATCTTGTGGATGAGCATGATGCGAGAGCAAATGTGCATTAACCAAAAATAAGCTTACATTCTCCTCTGTGATCCTTGACAGTGAAGGCATCTGTTTTGGCTTCTCGGATTCGAAAAAGGTTCTATATTCAACTTAACAAGCATAAGAAGTATTCCAACTAAATTACTTGAATTAATGCTAGCAAACCATCAATCATACAAAAAACAGAACACTGGCCATCAGCTAAAGAAAATTTTAAGTCATAGTGTCATCATACCTTCCATTTAATTTGGCAGGGCCCAGTTTTGCCAAGGCACACTCTACCTCTTCACTAACCTGGTTGTCAAAATGTCATTCCATTCATAAATTACAAACCACAGATTATCATCCGAGATAAGCAGTATGTAAAGCAAGTTAAGCACCACTAATAGATGAACTATGCAATGCCATATCACACATGTATCAAGCAACTTTAGTCAAATAACTAAAAAATTGACCTCAACAATATTATATATTGCAGTCTATTTACTATTTAAGTACAGATAGAATCAAAATACCTACTATAATGGGCCTCAAGTATTGGTACCCCTCAAGGCCTAAAAAAAAAATCTCTAACTTTGAAAGATATATGCTACCTGGATCCGACGGTGACGGCAGCGTCGTTGGTGACTGGGATCCGACAGCTACGGCAGAGGGCTTGGGCTTCGACGGCGGTTGGAGGAGGATGGGGAGAAATCTCTGAAATTAACCTCCAATCGAATGGAATCGGCGGCGAGGCGAGGGACGGGAATTCGGTGCAGGCGAGAAGAGATTCTGAACGCTGGAGGTGGGTGGGAGGCTGATGCGAAGGGGGGTCTATGAGCGGCTAGGGCAAAATCAGTTCAGCACTTTGAAATTTGGCCTTCGACGGAAATTGGAGGAGGATGGGAAGAAACCTCTAAAATGTCGAATCGGCGGCGAGGCGAGGCACGGGATTCCGGCGGCGGCAGGAAAAAACAGTTTGAGCCTAATTTTAGTTTGAAGATTTGAGCCCTAATTTAGCAAAAAATCAAGTCCTGATTTGAACAACAAAAAAATCAAGCCCTAATTTGACTTTTTGACGCAAGCAAGTGAACAAGAACAACTAACCTAAAGGCTGAATCGGATTTCAGAGGCCGGGGACAGCGATGGCGGGACCTGTGCATCGGATTTCTACCTCTCCCTCTATTTCCTTTTCTCTACTCCTCTCACGATCTCTCTATCTCTCTATCTCTGTTAGGCACTTGGCAGCCACCGCGGACCGCCGTGGTGCGGGCAGCGCCGGCGGCCGCGTCGGTTTGCGGCCGCTGCCACTGCCTGCCTCTTCTTCTTTTCTTCTATTTCTCTTTCATTTCTTTATTTCTAGTTTAATACCTTATGTTAACAACTCTCTAATTATCAGACGTGTTGGGAATGAATAGGCGCTAATAGACGACGTGATAAATTATGTCTTCTATTATACAATAGACGACATTTTCGGGTGTGTCGTCTATGACCGCCCTTCTATAGACGACGTGGCTTGGAAATCCGTCGTCTATACCTCTATTAGACAACGCGTTTGGTTAAATATCGTCTAATTTCATGGTTATAGACAACGCAATATCTACTGCGTGTCATCTATTGAGATATAGATGACAGGTTTTTGATATATGTTGTCTATTTTATGTTGTCTATGGCCTTAATTCTTGTAGTGACCCCCGCAGAGCGGCCCTTAGTGGAACATAAATGGTACACCCCCGCAGAGCGGCCCTCAAGATGGTACAAAGATGGTACACCCCTGCAGAGCGGCCCTTAGTGGAACATAGATGGTACACCCCCGCAGAGCGGCCCTTAATGGAACATAGATGGTACACCCCCGCAGAGCGGCCCTCAAGATGGTACACCCCCGCAGAGCGGCCCTTAGTGGAACATAGATGGTACACCCCCGCAGAGCGGCCCTCAAGATGGTACACCCCCGCAGAGCAGCCCTTAGTGGAACATAGATGGTACACCCCCGCAGAGCGGCCCTCAAGATGGTACAAAGATGGTACACCCCCGCAGAGCGGCCCTTAGTGGAACATAGATGGTACACCCCCGCAGAGCGGCCCTCAAGATGGTACACCCCCGCAGAGCGGCCCTTAGTGGAACATAGATGGTACACCCCCGCAGAGCGGCCCTCAAGATGGTACAAAGATGGTACACCCCCGCAGAGCGGCCCTTAGTGGAACATAGATGGTACACCCCCGCAGAGCGGCCCTTAATGGAACATAGATGGTACACCTCCGCAGAGCGGCCCTTAAGATGGTACACCCCCGCAGAGCGGCCCTTAATGAAATATAGATGCAGTGTGAGTGTGTGTCCGGATACGCAAATAAGAGTATGTTTCCCTAAACCATGAAATCCATTTTATTAAGATGTCCATGTCCCAAACCTCATTAAAACCCAGTGGAAAAAAGAGTGTTTGGTCTACATGATGGTAACTGAACAGAGCACTTACACGTAAAATTTCTTGAGGTTACTTATATTCCATGGCCTGGTGAGAGGCCGCCCTCCTTGGTCTGCTAGGTGATAAGCTCCTCCTCCCAAGACTTCCGTGATGACAAAAGGACCTTCCCAGTTAGCTTCAAATTTCCCTATGGGCTTCAAGGCGTCTGCCCGTTTGAGTACCAAGTCTCCCTTCCCAAGTCTGCGCAGCTTTACTTTCTTGTCGTAACCAGCCTTGATAATGCTTTTGTACTTTGCCGCCCTCACTTGTGCTTCCTCTCTCTGTAGCTCAATCAAATCCAAGTCAAGCCGACGCAATTCCTCATTCTGTGCAGTGTCATAGGTAGTGACCCGATGAGATTCCAGCCTTACCTCAACAGGTACTACAGCATTTGACCCGTATACCAAAGTGAAAGGAGCTTCTCCGGTTGCGGTCTTCGGGCTAGTTCTAAGTGCCCATAATACTGTGTCTAATTCCTCAACCCATCGTCCCCTGCTTCGTTTAAGTCTCTTCTTGATCCCCTCACATATGGTACGGTTTGCCAGCTCTACCTGTCCGTTGGCTTGAGGGTGGGCTACTGACACAAATTTCTGTGTGATATCCATTCGGGAACAAAAATCCTCAATCTTCTTGCTCGTGAACTGGGTTCCGTTGTCCGAGACCAAAATCCTTGGCACCCCATATCGGCAACAGATGTTTTTCCATATGAATTTCTCCACTGTGTTATCGTCGATTTTGGTGACAGCCTCTGCTTCGATCCATTTAGAGAAGTAATCTACGACAACTATAAGAAAACACTTGCCTCCCGGAGCAGTTGGTAGTTTACCCACAATGTTGATTCCCCATTTGTCGAAAGGATGCGCAGCATACATGATCCCCATTTCTTCCCCAGGTATATTGATTTTGGGAGCGTGTTTCTGACAAGCCTCACATTTTTGCACAAAGGCCTTCAATTCTTTGCTGATTCCTGGCCAGTAGAATCCTGCTCTGATTATTTTCCTTGTCAAATCCCTGTGTCCACCGTGGTTACCGCAGCACCCTTGGTGGATCTCTTTTAAGGCAAACTGTGCTTCTTCAGGGGCCAGGCATTTCAAGAATGGGTGTGTGAAGGACCTCTTATAGAGCTGATCGCCGATGAGGCAATAATTCTCGTATTTGGCATACCGTGAGGTATCCTCTTTCATTCGTTTACCATTTTTCAGATAGTATATGATGGGCGTTCTCCAGTCATCCTTAGTTTCAATGTTATATACCTGCGCCCCCACTTCTCTCTTAGGTTCGAACACCAAGGTAATGTCCTCGCTCCAAGTTTGTTCGACTGCGCTGGCTACTCTGGCCAGGAGGTCTGCTCGTTGGTTTTCTTCCCTCGGCACTTGTTGTATTTCGAATTTCTCAAACTTCTTCCCAATCTCCTGGACTTTGTTGAAGTAATGTTTCATTCTTTCTTCCTTTATCCCGCAGCCTCCTGTTAATTGTTGTGCCACCAACTGAGAGTCGGTTTTAATCACCGCATTGTCGGCTCTGAGTTCTCTGAGTATGTGGGCTGCCCTTAACACTGCTTCATATTCGGCTTCGTTATTGGATAACTTATCTTCAAATTTGATAGCGAATTGATAGACTTCCCCTTCAGGTGAGGTGATGTAGATTCCCACCCCACACCCTTCTTTAGTGACCGACCCATCAACCTGTGCTGCCCACGGTCCCCTCATAGGCCACCTTGTTGTTTCTTGAATAAAATCCGCTAGTGCCTGCGCTCTAATGGTAGTGCGCGGCTCAAACTCGACCTCATATTCTCCAAGCTCTATGGCCCATTTCACCATCTTCCCTGCTAGATCCGGTCGCCCTAGGATTTGTCTGAATGGTATTATTGTTCTCACAATGACCTTGTGTGATAAGAAATATGGCCTTAACTTTCTGGCCGTGATCATGATTGTGTATGCGGTCTTTTCAACCTCAGTATAGCGTAGCTCTGCACCCTGGATGACCTTGCTTACAAAGTATATCGGTTTTTGTTGCCGGTTCTCCTCTTGGACCAGCACTGAGCTCAGAGATTCAACTCCCACAGAGATAATAGGTACAATGGTTCTCCCGAAGAAGGCTTTGTTAGCACTGGTAGTTTGGTTAGGTAGGCCTTTAGGTCTTCGAAAGCTCTCTGGCATTCGCTACTCCATTCAAATCGACTTCCTTTCCTTAGAACTTTGAAAAACGGTAGACTTCACTCAGCTGAGCGTGAGATGAACCGACTCAGCGCGGCAATCCGACCATTGAGTGTTTGAATTTCTTTGACATTCCTGGGTGGGGTTATGTTCAGGATGGCTTTAACTTTGTCAGCATTGACTTCAATTCCCTCTGGTGTTACCCTGTAACCCAAGAACTTTCCTGATTGCACTCCAAAGGTGCATTTGGCGGGGTTGAGCATTAGTCTATTCTTGCGGACTACCGAGAAGGTTTCTTCCAAATTAGCCACGTGGGAGCTGGCTTTAACGCTGCGCACCAGCATGTCGTCAACATACACCGATATATTTCTCCTTAGCTGCGTCCTGAAAATTTTGTCCATCATACGCTGGTATGTGGCCCCTGCATTCTTGAGGCCGAAGGGCATGCTTTCCCATCCGAAGACTCCTGTGCACACTGCGAAGGCAGTTTTGGCTACATCCCCCGGGTGCATCTTCACTTGATGATATCCTTGGTAGGCGTCCATCATGGACAGGAGTTCACACCCCGAAGTAGCGTCCACCAGCTGATCTATCCGAGGGAGTGGGTAACAATCCTTAGGACAAGCTGCGTTAAGATCTCTATAGTCCACACACATTCTCCACACCTTGGCTTTCTTCTCTACCATGACTGCATTAGATATCCATTCAGGATACTGGATTTCTACAATATGTCCTGCTTCTAGGAGGGCTAGGACCTGTTCTCGAATTGCTGCGTCCTTCTCCGCACCGAAGTGTCTTGTTTTCTGTTTGACGGGTTTAACCATCGGGTCCACATTAAGACGATGTTCAGCTAGCTCTCTGTCTATCCCTTTTAGATCGGAAGTGTTGAATGCGAATACATCCGCATTCCTGCGTAGACATGCGGTGACTTCCCTCTGGAGGACGGGTGTCATTCCTGCTCCAATTTTGGTGGTGTATCCCTCCTTGTCAGGAAAAAGTTCGATGAGCAAACACGTGTCACTCATGGAAACAAGAGGTTGTTTGTCAACTCCGTCTCTGAGTTCCATGATTTCTCTGCGTTCGGGGTTTGACGCAGTGACTATCCCCATCTTCTCTTTTCTTTGGTCATTGGGTTCCCCCAGAGTTTTAGCTTGCTTTCGTTTCTGCTTTCGAGTGTTGGGGTCATCTCCAGTATTATCCTTTTGTTGCACAGTATGTTGGGTTAAGGTTTGCACATGACATTGCTTCGATGTAGCTTGATCCCCCCACACTTCCCCAATCCTTCCACCGTCTATCGGGAACTTCATTTTGAGGTAGAATGTGGAAACCACTGCCTTGAAGGTGTTTAGAGCAGGCCATCCCAAAATGATGTTGTACGTGGGCTTCGGAGCATCTTTGATCAATAATCTGATTGTTCTGGTTTTATAACCCTGCGATCGTCCCAGGGTGACCGGCAGTTCTACCATCCCGATCGGTACTACTGATTCTCCCGAGAATCCATAGAGTGGTGCATTTGTTGGTTCAATATTGACATCCGAGCCAAGGGCCTTCCAGCAGTCCCAGTACACAATATTTACCGCACTACCTGAGTCTACGAAAACTCGGTGGACCAGGTAACCGGCCACGTCTGTTGAGAAGACTAACGCGTCATCATGGGGATACATTAATGATCTGGCATCCTCTGGGCCAAAGGATATGGTGGGCTCGCTGGCTGCGCTGGTAATAGCCATGACCTTCGTGTTAAAATGTCCTGTTCTTACAGCTCTAACAAGCTGTTTCTTCGCTCTATTTGATGTGGGTATACCATTTTCTCCGACGATCATGTGAATTTCTCTTTGGAAAGGTGGTCGCTCCGGTACATCATTCCTTAGTTCTCCTTCGCGCCTGTCATCTGCGCCATTTCTCATCTCCCTCCCGTCACGTCTGTGATTATCATGATTACGGTTGTGCCGCTCTCTATTCATTTTCTTCGGAGGTCCAACGACGAATCTTTCCAACCGACCTTGTCTCACCAATATCTCCAACTGGTTCATCAGGTGTCCGCAATTTGCGGTTGTGTGTCCATAAGCGTTATAGTATTCGCATAACAAATCATTTTTCCCCGGTTTGGGATTACCACGGGTGTAGTTCCACGAGGCTCGTAACCAAGTTTCATCTTTGACAAGATGGAAGATCTCGTCGGCAGGCCTGTCCAACGGATGGCATTCCTGTATATCACCGCCTTTGTTGCGTCGATCAGTCTGCGCAGGTCCTGGGGAAGGGGACCTGGTCTCTACTGCCATGGCTGGTATTCTTGGTGGTAGACCCTTGTATGGTGTTCTCTGAGAGTGCTTATCGCTGGGGTGCATCCCGTTGTCACATTTCTTCACGCGGAGTTTATCAGCTTCGACCCTTCGTGCGGCCTTAGCCTCCTCCAATTGTAGGTATCCTGGTAGTATGGCCATGATGTCGTCGAATTCCTTAGGCAGGTGTTATCTGTAATGCGTCGAAAAGGGGACCTTGCTTCAACCCTCGGACGAATGCGTAACACTTGATTTGTGATTCTGCCTCTGGTGTATCTAGCACGGCCATGTTGAACCTGACTACGTACTCCCTTAGCGATTTCTGCGGTTCCTGTTTGACGTCCATCAGAGATATAGCGGTCTTTCCCATTCTCTTGGGAAATGAATACTAAATTGTGAGACAGATGGAATTTTTTGAAATGACTATTTGATGTTATGCCTTATTCGAAATTATTATTAATATTTATATACCACACCTTATTGCAATAGACTTTAATATAATAAAATGGTAGAGTGGTTAATGATTGTGTGCGTACATTGGTCAAACGGTAAGTGCTTAATGACTAAGGTTAAAGATCTTAGTTTTAGTATTCATTCCCCAACTCCGATCCGGATGCCGGCGGCTGCTACTGCTATAGAAATTAAGCTTGGGTTGCTTAATGTTCTTCCTAAGTACTACGGGAAGAAGGGAGAAGATCCATATAATTTCTGAGCGAATTCATCAAGATCTGCAAGGTACAGAAGCGCCCTACTGATGTAACGGAGGAACACTTCAGATTAGCGGCTTTTCCCTTCACCATGACAGCAGAGGCGAACTCTTGATTTGCGAGTCTCCCACCTTATTCTATCGCTACGTGGGCGGAGATGAAGAGGCTATTCCTAGAGCACTTTTTCCCTCCTACCAAAACAAATGCGCTAAAAGAAGGAGATCAGTGGTGCAAAGCAGGAGTATGATGAATCGTTAAGCGCTTACTGGACCAGATTTAGGAGATTGGTGGATAGTTGCCCGAACCATAAATTTTTCGAGGGAGATCTTCTGCAGTACTTCTACCAAGGGATGACAATAGAAAGCAAGAATTTGGTGAATTCAGCGAGTGGAGGAGGATTTTTCCAAAATCTGGAGCAAGGATTCACACTGGTCCCTCCAAGTAGTTCCAAAAGGATTGTCTTAGTCCAAAGCAAGATAAAACTCTCAATCCAAGAGAGTTTTTCAAGGCACACAGTGTCACCAGAGAGATCAGAACAATAGCAGAAACAGCAAGGAAACAAGGCACACACAGTCAATCTAGATAACCCCCTTTCACCCTTGATTTCTAGGATACTCACACGAGAAGACTCATTTAAAGGAGAATCCAGACGAACTGGACCAAATACAAGGGGGATCTCACTTGGCTTTGAATACCAAGGGTTTATCGAGATGTAAGGCAGCAAGCGGAAGCACAAGGAAGAACAGGATCGCAAGATACCAAGACCAAGCAAAAACATGCAAAACAGCAAGAGCAGCAGGCAATACCAATCCTAATGACTAGGAGTTTCAGGGTCTAAGCCAATTTACCAGAGCCAAACTCTTCCAGGGGAAAGAGCTGGACTTACACTTTTCCTTGCTCGTCGGGAGCGAATTGGCGCAGCCAAAAGGGCGGCGGGGTGGGTAAGATGTGTTCGGAGGGTGCCTTGGCTAGGTCACCGTGGCTCTGATACCACTGTTGGGTATCTTCGCCTAGCCAGGGTTCACCACTTGGTTCCCGAACCTCCTGTCTTCCCCACTTCAGATCTCTAGATCTTCTCTTCTCTGTTCCTTCTTCACTTCTGCTGATCTTTGACTTCTTCTTCCTGCTCTTCTTCAGATCTGCACAAAAGAGAAGGAAGGCAAGTAAAGGTGATAAAAGAAAGAAGAAAAAGGTGAAGTTCAGAGAAGGGGAAAAGGTGTCCTTGGGACACGGTGGGGCTCAGATTTTCCCCTTGAACTCGGCAGCCCTTCCGGCAGCAGTTTGATCAAGACCAAAGTGTAGGATGGAGGAGCGGTTTCTCAGATCTCAGCCCAGCAGAGCCACCAACAGCAGGAGCCTAAGTACAGAACTCTGATGGCTCAGAAACTTCTCAGGTAACCACCAAACAGGGCTCCGGTGAACAGGAAGGCCCGGTGATACCACCACTCACACAGGGAATCCCGCACTATCAAAGAAAAACAACCACACTTGAAAGGAATAGCAGAGCCTTTCTCACTTTGATAATTCGGTTCTCCCCATTTGAGAGAGCATCAGAGATAAATAGGAGAGCAACAGGATAACGGGAGGGAAAATCGCCATTGAAGGCGATGGAGAAACCAAGGCAAAAGGGCGGTGGGAAGGTGGAGGAGTCGAGGGGTCTGAGAGAGAGAGAGGATTAGGGTTAGATGGAGCGGCGCAGAGTGAAGTGAGAGAGAGTGGGGCTGGGGTGGGATATATCAGGAGGGGAGATAGGCTAGGGTAAGAAGTAGGCTCGGTTCTGGGCCCAAAAGTTGGCCCAGACAAAAGAAGATAAATGAGAAATGGACCAACCTCACACACAGAATTCACGACTACCATAGGTTTAGCTGTGAATTGTCCTATTTTATAGGAAATTCACAACTAAATAGTTATGAATTTGCAATTCATGACTAAGTAGTGGTGGATTGACCTTTTTAATTATGAATTCACTCTATTTAACCTATAACTAGTCGTGAACTCGTCATATTTTACCTATAATTAGTGACATAAATCACACGTTTATAATTAATAATTTGAAAAAAAAATAAAAAATACAGCCCTAATGGAATAAATTTTGTGTGATTTGAGCTAATCATGTTATCGTAGTGATCTAGTGGTTTTACCAACATATATCGTACACAATGATTTATTTTTTTCTATTATTCTTGCATCAAAATAATTGCTGTTTCGTCCGACGATACAAGTCTTTGCCTCCTTAGGACAAATTGTGGGATTGGGTACAAACTAGCTAGTGTTGTACCACACGTCTTCATGTTATACTATATGCATTTACCTACTTAATTTCGTGTAAAATTTATGGACGCTTTCTTCAGAAGTATATCACACACTAACCCAAGAAGAATAAAATGCAGTAGCATATATGTCTCTGTATTCATATAAATATATTATCCAGTGGAGATTTAGAGTCATTAGACTTCACAAGTTATGTGAATAAAGTTGCACCTATTTTGTACTTCATCCATCTTATATGAAATGTATTTTATTTCGGGCATGGGTATGAAGTTGTAAGTGATTCATGTATAAAGTGAATTGTTATAACAAAGTTAGAAAGAGAAAATAATTTTTTTAGAATAGTTTTATGAAATCAAGTAATAGAGAATGTAGATTTTTTTAATAGTATATTGTGTAAGAGTAGTGATTTTCGGACACTGCAGTGTCCGGACACTGCAGTGTCCGGACACTGCATGAAAAACCGGTTTTTTTAAAGTTTTCTGATTGAGCCGGTTTTTTGCTAATTTATGGTTTTACTAAAATATCATTTCCTTATATTTTTCAACTACTTTTAATCTTATTCAAATTATATTTTATTAAAATTTTTATTTTATGTAAATTTCATTTTTTTTTTGCCATTTTTTTTTCTCGAAAAATATATTTTATTTTTAAATTATTTTTTTGTTTTTGTTTTTTTTTCGTTTAAAATATTCTTTCCTTAAATTTCTCAACTACTTTTAATCTTACCCTAAATATATTTTATTTACATTTTTATTTTACCTAAATTTCGTTTTTTTTTTGCCAATTTTTTTTCCGAAAATTATATTTTATTTTTAAATTGTTTATTATTTTTTTTCACTTTTTTATTTTTCTTTTAAAATATTCTTTCCTTAAATTTATCAACTACTTTTAATCTTATGCTAAATATATTTTCTTTACATTTTTATTTTACCTAAATTTCGTTTTTTTTGCCAATTTTTTTTGCAAAAATTATATTTTATTTTTAAATTGTTTGTTATTTTTTTTGATTTTTTTTATTTTTATTTTAAAATATTCTTTCCTTAAATTTATCAACTACTTTTAAAATTTATATTTTTTTCTAAATTAATATTTCAGTTGTTTTAAGAGTAAATTTTTATTTTTTTTCCAAAATTATGTTTTATTAATTTGTTTCCAGATTTTATTATTATTATTATTATTATTATTATTATTATTATTATTATTATTATTTTATTTTTCGAAATTTATTTTTTTCCGAAATTAATACTCTCGTTCTGCTCTCTTTCTCTCGAGCTCTCTCTTGCTATCTCGGTCTCTCTTTCTCTCGTTCTCTCTCTTTCCTTCTAATGTCGTGTACTTATGTTTATTTTAGCTCATTTTAGCTTTTTCATTCATTCAATTTAATTCTTATGTTGATTATAAAAATATTAGTTGTTAATATAATTTAACTATATTGTTGATTAGTGTTTTAAGTGTGTAATTAATAAAGTTTAAAATTGATAAAATAAGAGAGAGAATGTAATAAAAGTGATAAAGTAGGAGAGAGAATATAATAGTTATTACCCAAAAAGGAAACGTGTCAAGATTCGTGAGACAGCCCAAAAAGAAAAACGTGTCAAGATTTGTGGGACGGAGGGAGTATATGTTAAATGGTCTTGCAAGCGAAATCCAATCGTATAAATTTTTTTATTTTTTCCAAATTCAATAATTAATTTCAATACATTGCAAAATGCCATCGTATAATTTAATTTTCCTTGCCGTGGGTGCTGGTGTTCTTTGCCGGCGTCGAACTTTTCAAGGCTCTCTTGCAGCATCGAGTTGAGCCTTGCCACCGTGGCTGCCTTGGCCCCTCTCTGGGCTGTACTCTCGCTAGTTTTTTAGTACCTGTTTGAGCCGGAATTACTTGGGGACGATGGTCAGGCCGGAGTTCCTGAAGCAATTCCTTCCGCTCGTTTTCTTTTCTTTCTCTTCTGTCCTGTTTTTGTTGAGTACTCTTTTTCCCTTTTTACGACTTCTTTCTCGTAAAAAGGTTTTAACGAGGTTCGGCCCATAGTTGGCGTCTCTGTGCCTTCATGGGTTTTGTTCTTTCTCTTTTTCTTTTTTATAAAATACCGCTTTTAATTAAAAAATAATGCATTCTTTCTCATCCAAAAATATGTTAAATAGTGTCGCGGCCGAAATCCAATTGTATGAATCATTTCACTTTATTTCATTTATTTATATATTATATTCACAAATTTAACTTAAATTAATTAATAACTCATAATTTGATAACAAATAGTTATATCGACTTCGTTAAACTATAGTATAGCAGTTCATTGTCTTATTGACATATCACGTTTAATTGTTTTCAATAAAGCATTGTATTTCCCTCAAGTATATGTTAAATAGTTTTATATGTTAATTTTATTTCTAAATTAACTAATTAATTTCAAATAATTTATTAACTTTATTTCATTGAATATAATTTTTTCGACTTCACAAAGTATATGGTACATAGTTTTCCAAACAAAATCCATTCGTTTGATTCATTTATTTTAATTTTCTTATCGTCACTCACACAGTAGTAGTTCATTTTCTTATTATTACATCACCTTTAATAAAGTATATGTTATTTATTTTTTCGATCTATTTCCCATCATATGATTCATTTTATTTTTAAAAATGTACGTAACTAATTTAGTTTAATCAATTAGTTCAACTTTATTTCATTGAGTATAATTATTTCGACATCATTATTTAAACTATAGTAGTTCATTTTCTTATTATTACATCACCTTTAATAAAGTATATGTTATTTATTTTTTCGATCTATTTCCCATCATATGAATCATTTTATTTTTAAAAATGTAACTAATTTAGTTTAATCAATTAGTTCAACTTTATTTCATTGAGTATAATTATTTCGACATTATTATTTAAACTATAGTAGTTCATTTTCTTATTATCAAATTGACATCAATACTATATTATGATACATTTTCTTCAAGTATATGTAATATAGTTTCCCGAGCGATGTCTCATCGTATGATTCATTTTGTTTAAGTAAGATTTTTAATTACACAACATAATTCCATTGAGTAATATATTTATTCATTTATAATATATTTTGTGCAATTTTATGTTTTTTAGGCTAAAACATATTCAATTGTTTTGACAAAATATACATTACTTAAAATATAATATATTATAGGAAATTTTATTTTTGGCAAAACAACTTCAATTGTTTATACAATATAAATATTCCTTCATTTATATAATATTTAATTTTATAATTTTCATCATTTATATTGCCCACATACATATTCCTTCATTTATAATATATTTAATATTAGGGTTAATGGTGTTTTTTACCCTATTTGAAAAAGGAAACATAAAATATACCCACCCAAAATTAAACATATAAAATGTACCCATTTTGAGGTTGAAAGGACTAAGATACCCTTAAAACAAAAAGAAAATACCAAACAAATCCCCTCTAAAAAAAACACCAAAAATCGCAACCTCTTCCCCCCACCCCCAAAAAAAATTGCAGCCTCTCCCCATCTCTCTTTCTCTCAGCGCGCCTCCGCCTCCGCCGCCGCCGCCCTGGCGTCGTCGCCGCAGCCACAGATCCCGTCGTCGTGGCCGCCCAGATCTGCCTCCGTCGCGCGCCGCCGTTTTTCTCTCCAGCCCGCTTCCGGCGCGCCTCCGGCGCCTCCACGCACGCCTCCGCCGCAGCCTCCCGTCTCAGCCGTCCAGCCTCTCCTCCTCCTCTGCCTCGCCGCGACTCCTCTCCAAATCACAGGCGCAACCTTCTTCTTCTTCTTCTTCTTCTTCTTCTCTCTCCCATCTCTCTCTCTCAGCGCGCCTTCGCCGCCCTCCAGCGTGCCTCCGCCTCCGCCGCCCTAGCTCCGTCATCGCAGCCACAGATCCCGTCGCCGTGGCCACAGATCCACCGCAGCCTTCTTCTTCTTCTTCTTCTTCTTCTTCTTCTTCTCTCTCTCTCTACCGATTTCCCCACCTGCACGATTTTCCGATCTGATGTCGCACGATTTCCGATTTGATGTCGCACGATTTCTGATCTGAAGTTTGATTTTTGAAATTGTGCCAAGATCTGAAGTTTAATTTTTGAATTTGTGCCAAAAATGTTCAGTGCTCGACAGTTCACATTGCTCGACACTCAATGCTCGACACTTAATATCGAGCAATAGTTCAATTTGAACTATTGCTCGTCTTGCTCGACATTGAACTATTGCTCGACATGCTCGACAGTTCTTAATTGCTCGACACTCGATGTTTGAGGTGTCGAGCAATAGTTCAATTTAAACTATTGCTCGACATGCTCGATGCTCGACAGTTCAATGCTCGACGCTTCAGTGTCGAGCAATGCGAGCAATGCGCGAATTACACATAGGGGTAAAAATGTCCTAAGTGGGTAGATTTTATTGTTTTAAAAAAAGTGGGTATATTTTATGTTTCATCTTTCAAAAAGGGTATATCACATTTTGCCTCTTAATATTATATATGTCTTCATTTAATTGGCCAACATATATATTCTTTCATTTTTAATAAAATTTCCTTCATTACATATATATCTTATACAATTCAATTTATTTCATTTTTTTTTTTCAAATTCACTAAATAATTCAACTTTATTTCATTGAATACACTTATTTCGACTTCATTAATCACACAATAGTGATTTATTTAGTTATTGTCATATCTATTACAATACTTTATTATAATATAATCAAATAAAGTATATGTTACATACTTTTCCGATCAAAATCTCATCGTATGATTAATTATTTTATTTTTTATTTTTATCAACTTCACTAATTTATTTGAATTAATAAATTCAAATTGATGAACGTTGAGTATAATTATTTCTTATAATTATATCGCGTTTAATACTAAAATATAATACATTGTCTTCATATATATGTCATATAGTTATTGACTTCACTAATTTAATTCAATCAATTAGTTCAACATTATTTCATTTAGTATAATTATTTCGACATCATTATTTACACTATAGTAGTTCATTATCTTATTATCAAATCGACATCAATAATATATTACAATGCATTATCTTCAATGATATGTTATATACTTTTCCGACCAATATCCCAACGTATTCACAATTTCTTTTTTTCAAGTTCATTAATTTATTTCAATTAATTAAGTAAACTTTATTCGTATTATTCCAATTATCATAATATATTTAATCAAATTATATATTATTTAATTTTTAATTGATGCCCCATAGTATGATTCATTTTATGTTTATTTCTAACGCATAACTAATGTGTTTGTCACTACCGGACAAGGTGGCAAAGTATTACTCACATATTATTGAGGTCTCAGGTTAAAATCCCGCAAACACACCTTTTTCTTTTTATTTCGTTTTTTTTTTAAATCTTCTTCCAAATGTTCTTTTTTTTTATTATATTTCGTTTTTTTAAAAAATAATCTTCCATATGTTCTTTTTTTAAAAAAAATCGAAAACAATATATAAATGTAAACAAATATAGGATTATTTTGAAGGGAGTCTTAAAAATTAGTAATAATAAAAATAATTAACATAAATTTCGCAACTTTTGCTTTTATTTCGGTTTTTTTTTTTAAAAAAAAAACTTCTTCCAATTTTATTTTTTTGTTATTGTATTTCATTTTTTTTAAAAAAAATCATCTTCAATATGTTATTTTTAAAAAAATATTCGAATAAAATATATAAATGAAAACAAATCTAGAATTATTTTGAAAGGAATCTCTAAATTAGTAAAAATAAAAAAATTAACATAACATTCGCAAAATAAATCTAGGATTATTTTAGGAGAATATCTAAATTACTGGAATCAAATATAGGATTAATCTTTGGAGAATGAAAATCTCTAAATTAGTGGAATCAAATCTAGGATTATTTTAGTATAATCTCTAAATATGTGGAAACAAATTAATAAAACATAATTTTGAAAAAAAAAACAATTTACTCTTAACACAACTAAAATATTAATTTCAAAAAAAAAAATTCGAAAAAAAAATGTAATTTCGAAAAATAAATATTAATAATAATAAAAATATCTGGAAACAAATCTATGATTACTTTTAAGAGAATCCCTAAATATTTGGAAACAAATTAATAAAACATAATTTTGGAAAAAAAAATAATTTACTCTTAAAACAACTAAAATATTAATTTCGGAAAAAAATAAATAATAATAATAAAAATATCTGGAAACAAATTAATAAAACATAATTTTGGAAAAAAAATAATTTATACTTAAAACAACTAAAATATTAATTTCGAAAAAAATATAAATTTCGAGAAAAATATTTAATTTAAAAAATAATAATAATAATAATAATAATAATAATAATAATAATAATAATAATAAAATATCTGGAAACAAATCTATGATTATTTTTAAGAGAATCCCTAAATATCTCAAAACAAATTAATAAAACATAATTTTGGAAAAAAATAATTTACTCTTAAAACAACTAAAATATTAATTTCGGAAAAAAATAAATTTCGAAAAAATATTTAATTTCGAAAAATAAATAATAATAATTTATATTAATCTCAAGAAAAGAAAAACAAAAAGCATATTTCCATGTCTGTCTTTCAGCTGCAAAATTCCACTTCGAAAAATAAATAATAATAATAAAAAAAATCTGGAAACAAATTAATAAAACATAATTTTGGAAAAAAATAAAAATTTACTCTTAAAACAACTAAAATATTAATTTCGAAAAAAATATAAATTTTAAAAGTAGTTGATAAATTTAAGGAAAGAATATTTTAAAAGAAAAATAAAAAAATGAAAAAAAAAAATAAACAATTTTAATATAAAATATAATTTTCGGAAAAAAAATTGGCAAAAAAAAAAACAAAATTTAGGTAAAATAAAAATGTAAATAAAATATATTTAGGAAAAGATTAAAAGTAGTTGAGAAATTTAAGGAAAGAATATTTTAAAAGAAAAATAATAAAATGATAAAAAAAATAAAAAACAATTTTAA
This sequence comes from Salvia miltiorrhiza, assembly GCF_028751815.1. Taxonomy (NCBI): domain Eukaryota; kingdom Viridiplantae; phylum Streptophyta; class Magnoliopsida; order Lamiales; family Lamiaceae; genus Salvia; species Salvia miltiorrhiza. Next base: position 34,458,192 of record NC_080394.1, on the reverse strand, counting down.
AATAAAATATATTTTTTGAGAAAAAAAAATGGCAAAAAAAATGAAATTTACATAAAATAAAAATTTAAATAAAATATATTTTGAATAAGATTAAAAGTAGTTGAAAAATATAAGGAAAGGATATTTTAGTAAAACCATAAATTAGCAAAAAACCGACTCAATCAGAAAACCTTAAAAAAATCGGTTTTTCATGCAGTGTCCGGACACCGCAGTGTCCGAAAATCTTTATTGATTGTGTAATTTATGGGTTATTGTTGAATCTGTTTTTTGTTAAGTTGAGTGTCTTAACATGGAATTAGATATTTCAAATGAGATGACTTAAAATTGAAAAGTAGAATATTTCGGAGAGAGTAATTAATTTAATCAAAATTAAGAGTGTTTGTTAAGATGTTTAAGTTTAATAATTAGTTAGTGTCTTATTTTTTTCGGATAACAGCTCATAAATATCTCACACGTTATTAAATATTCATAAAATTATTGTTTCTAAAGTAAAAGATCGTACATTACAAGTTTTTCATACACGCCACATACGATATCTCTTGACCCTCTTAATAGATTACACTCATCGGGAGTATAATCTAAAATTACGGGAATCGTTAGGATATTCTTGAAGAATATTGTAAACATTATAGTTTAATTATTTTGATTTTATATTTCATTCCAGAACCAATGTTTCAAGTATTTTTGGGCCTCATGACTTATTATTTATAATATAATTTTGTATTATAAATGACATTTTTAATGCACGAAAATGACATATTTAATGCATGCAAATGATACTTTAGAATGAAAATAAATAGTATTTCACAAATGATACATTACAAATGACACTTTTAATCCATGCAAATGATACTTTTGAATGAGCCGAAAAATGATAATTTGCAAATGATACATTATAAATGACACTTTTAAAAATATAAATGATACTTTTAATATATATATATATATATATATATATATATATATATATATATATATAAGAGTGATACTTCGTAAAATGATATTTTTTATAGGGGTTATTGCCCCTAAATACATGAACTATGACCAAATTCTAGTTTATAACACCACCTTTAGATTTTGCCCCATAATACATCACCTTTCAATTTTTTCTAGAATCTCCCATGGCCAAAGTTTGGAATATTCAAAAATAACCCCATTATAAAATTCTTTGTACTTTGACCCCTAATACTTTTTGTTTTGGACTAAAAGACAATTATACCTAAAATATGCATGAGATTTGGCTTAAATGGTATATCGGCTGGAAACTTTCCTCGTGCCCGATAGGTTACTTTGTAATCTGGGTCTGGACTGTGAGACAATGCCACGTACTTTTAAGCAAAAAACAGTTTAAAAGATCCTTGTTGAAAATGGTATCAGAGCGGGTTTTTATGGAGGAATTATATAGTTTTTAATTTATTTTATAATTAACCTATGTGGGAGGAGACTCCACTGAAAAATTATGGATCCGGACGAGTGTCCGAGATGTGTACGATACAGGATTCCTCTTCAAGATTTGGAGGAAGAAACCAGTCGCCTAATAGGCGATCTCAAATGGAACAATCGAGCCCTCGTTACCAACTTAAGACGAGGAGGAGATATCGAGCTTATTCGCGAGATTATCGCGAGTATCCAATTCTACCACGAGCACCTCACGAGATTCGCCGTAACCAGAGCGGCGATAGAACAAAGGAGAGACGAGGCCCATCAGTCACATAATTGATGGAACCTAAAAACAAGGCGGGAGTAGCCTATCCAAGCTACCACAAGATCGAGCCAGACTCTTCCGAGAATGTCAACCTACGGGAGATTCAAAAGACGGTGGAGTATTACGGCAACAAGCTGTATGAGCTACCGATGGAGATGAGCAAAATATCACTCAAACAAGAGGAAATACTAACCCTCTTAAGTGATATCCAGAAAAGATTGGAGGAGATCGAAAGGCGAAAACCATGTTCCGGAAAAATTCGGAATCAATGGTCCAAAGACCCGACGAATCCATCCATATTTGATGCAACACCCAAAGAGTTGCAGCCGAAGGACATAATCCGAATCATGAAAGGCAAATATCATGAATAGCCTTGACAGAATCGGATTGGAAGATCTACAAGAGTTAGCAGAATCTTTTGCTAACCTCAATATGGTTGATCTGAAGATGAACCAAGGAGATGAGGTTCCTAAAACCGAGCCTCAAGAAGAAGAATCGTCAAAGAAGGGGTCAGCCCAAGACGATGCAAGCCAGTTCCAAAGAACCAGGCGACGGAGACCTCAGATGCAGGATACTCCTGTAGGAAAGGTCACACTAGAACCAATCCATCCATACGGATTGATTCTCAACCTCGACGAAGCCAGTTTCAAAGAATGGGGGGGTCTCATCGACGAGTGGGCTTCATCATTAAAAGTCGTGGTTGCTACAATTGATTACGACAAAAAGGAATTTGCCAGAGTCTTCGAAGCTAGCCTAGCAGGCATGGAAAAACAATACTGGGAAAAACTTGAAGTTTTGACCAGGGAAGAGTTGTTTAGTAGTACGTCATTATACGACATCATTAAGGAGACTACTAAACAGATTAAAATCCATTTCTTGGGAATGGGTTTTTTCGAAGGATCCGCAGAGGAGAAGCGCAAGAAATATCAACAGGCACTTTACAATCTAAGGTTGATGGTGCTAGAGCCAAAAGTTCTCGATGAATTTCTGCGTCTATACACCCTATATGTCCATATGGGGGAGGTGGAAGATCAGAAGGCCATGGACCTCTTCTTTCCAAAGTTTCCAAGTCCATGGAGGGAGATGCTCATCAATGAGTATGTTTCACCAGGAGGATATCCACCTGACAGTGCTTCAAGAAGGATGTCTTATGTCCACAAGAAGCTGTCCGAATGGTGCCAGAAGGCGGCGGACCTGAGGAATCTCAAGAGATTGAGGAGACTCAACAAGAAATCCCCATTGATGTGCGACAACATCGATCTTCCAACAGAGATTGGTGCTGAGTTGTGATCACTATTTTTATAGCAACAATAACTGCAACTAAACAGTGTAATTGTAGTACGAAAACAGCAAGCAGAGTATCGTATCCACAGAGACTGTAAACCGAAATTACTCTATCTACTTCCTAAACAGACTCTCACAGTATGCAAGTGAAACGATTATGAAGGAGATTTAATTAACTAAAACTAAAACGCAATAAATCTAAACACGTAAGAAATATCAAATAATAAAGACAACTGATCCTAGGGTAGTAAATTCATTAACTAAATCCACATAATAAATCTATTAATCCTATGTACCAGTTTAATCCAGTTATGATGAGAGATCACTAAATTAATCAATTACTCTCGCTAGAGCAGCAACGATCGTAGATTAGTAAATTATCTATCTCCGTTAGGTCTCAAGAAAATCTACTAACTCCCAATAGCTCATAAGAATAGCTCCCTATGATCCACCTATCTCCGCTAGGTCTCAAGGTTAAAATCATATCATACATTCCTGAATCCGCTAAACAGTTATCTCCGCTAGGTCTCAAACCGAATAGCTAAACATGCAAACTATTGATCAGATAATTCACAAGAATTTAAGCACCAGGAATTATGAATCATAAACTGGAAGGCACAAAGATATTAACAAATAAATCACATAAATTCAATCAACTATTTACAAACCCTAGAATCAGCTAAAGGAAACTAGCCAGACATGCTAAAATAAAACATAAACATAATTAAATAGAAAGCAATTATAAAAACTAAATTGTATAAAAACCGAATGAAAAACGATTGTAGCGGCTTGAATCTTCAGTCTTGATCCAAGCCTTGAAAACTAGAAAGCAATGAAATTCTGAAAGCTAGAAAACTGAAAGATAAAATCTCGGAACTGAAAAACTAAAGCTCGGAACCCTGAATAGGTATAAGGAAGACCTATATAGTGTCAGGGTAAAACTACAGAGTTTGGGCTCGAAAAGGACTCTAAAAACGAATTAAAACGTAAAAAGGCGGGCTGACGGCGACCCCGCGGCGGGCAGGCGGCGGTCGCCGGATCCTTCTTTAATTTCCTTCAGCGCGCGGCGGGCGCCCGGCGGGCGCCGCCTGATCGCCAGCCACGCCGATTTCTCGGCGGGCTGAGCGGCGGGCGCCGGCTGGGTCGCCGGCTGCTGCACAACATGTCTTCACAGGCCGGCGGTCGCCGGCTGGGTCGCCGGTTGATCGCCGGAAATTCCGTTTTCTCCTTTTCTCGAGCTCTTCAAGCTCGTTTCGTCGATTTTCTCATCCGGAACACTTGTAACTTGAAACTTGGATCTTCAACATCCATATGTAGCTTTCAAAACACTCAAACCTAAAACAAAATGACCAAAACCATACCCAAAAGTAATATCACAAAAGAATATGAAACTTAAACCAAATGATATCACAACCAAGCATAATTCTAGTACTTTGAACACTTAAACACTCCTAAAAATAATGCAAAATGAGTGTTTATCAACTCCCCCAAACTTACATCATTGTTCGTCCTCGAATAATGGAAAGAATAAACTCAATAAACACGAATGGGCAGAAATTTGGATCACAGAGGCCTCAGAAAAACATAGAAAGTTAAAATTCTCAAATCTCCAACAAGTAAACACAAAGTTCACCAATTAAACACAACTTAAAGCAAAATCAGCCTTGAATTTCAAACCATTGAATCTCACTATGTATGTGTATCACTCAACTCTCAATGTGTATGATGGGACGTGTATACTCTCATCGAATTCAATGCAATGCAGATCACTTACCATAGGCTTGCCAATCGTCTACAATCTCCATCGCTAATAGTGTGCCAAAACTAAGATCAAATAGGTCTTTATTTTTGGGTTATAATGTAGGGACATTGGTTAAGGTAGGGAAATATAGGCTAAGTGACTCAAATAGATCAAGAACACCAACCTTATAGCTTCACAAATCAAGCATGGAATAAATTCCATCTTCCACCCATCTATGCCACCATACTCAACACAACTCAAGGGATTTAATCATCATAAAACAGAACTAAACACTCTTTTATGCTCTCCATTTATTTCCAACACACAAAGTCGACTTTCAAACAAATATCTCAATAAACACTCGACTTTATACTTTTTTTTTCTCTTTCTTTCTTTTTTTTTTTTGTGAGGACTTGAGCTATAACTGTCTATCATACACAGTTTATTCTTTGTTGTGAGTTTTGTCATGCATATGTAGTGATCTTCTAGAACTTGCCATGGTTTCTGTGTCGTTGTAGTATAGTGGTGAGTATTCCCGCCTGTCACGCGGGTGACCCGGGTTCGTTCCCCGGCAACGGCGCCAAAAAGTTGATCACTATTTTTATAGCAACAATAACTGCAACTAAACAGTGTAATTGTAGTACGAAAACAGCAAGCAGAGTATCGTATCCACAGAGACTGTAAACCGAAATTACTCTATCTACTTCCTAAACAGACTCTCACAGTATGCAAGTGAAACGATTATGAAGGAGATTTAATTAACTAAAACTAAAACGCAATAAATCTAAACACGTAAGAAATATCAAATAATAAAGACAACTGATCCTAGGGTAGTAAATTCATTAACTAAATCCACATAATAAATCTATTAATCCTATGTACCAGTTTAATCCAGTTATGATGAGAGATCACTAAATTAATCAATTACTCTCGCTAGAGCAGCAACGATCGTAGATTAGTAAATTATCTATCTCCGTTAGGTCTCAAGAAAATCTACTAACTCCCAATAGCTCATAAGAATAGCTCCCTATGATCCACCTATCTCCGCTAGGTCTCAAGGTTAAAATCATATCATACATTCCTGAATCCGCTAAACAGTTATCTCCGCTAGGTCTCAAACCGAATAGCTAAACATGCAAACTATTGATCAGATAATTCACAAGAATTTAAGCACCAGGAATTATGAATCATAAACTGGAAGGCACAAAGATATTAACAAATAAATCACATAAATTCAATCAACTATTTACAAACCCTAGAATCAGCTAAAGGAAACTAGCCAGACATGCTAAAATAAAACATAAACATAATTAAATAGAAAGCAATTATAAAAACTAAATTGTATAAAAACCGAATGAAAAACGATTGTAGCGGCTTGAATCTTCAGTCTTGATCCAAGCCTTGAAAACTAGAAAGCAATGAAATTCTGAAAGCTAGAAAACTGAAAGATAAAATCTCGGAACTGAAAAACTAAAGCTCGGAACCCTGAATAGGTATAAGGAAGACCTATATATAGTGTCAGGGTAAAACTACAGAGTTTGGGCTCGAAAAGGACTCTAAAAACGAATTAAAACGTAAAAAGGCGGGCTGACGGCGACCCCGCGGCGGGCAGGCGGCGGTCGCCGGATCCTTCTTTAATTTCCTTCAGCGCGCGGCGGGCGCCCGGCGGGCGCCGCCTGATCGCCAGCCACGCCGATTTCTCGGCGGGCTGAGCGGCGGGCGCCGGCTGGGTCGCCGGCTGCTGCACAACATGTCTTCACAGGCCGGCGGTCGCCGGCTGGGTCGCCGGTTGATCGCCGGAAATTCCGTTTTCTCCTTTTCTCGAGCTCTTCAAGCTCGTTTCGTCGATTTTCTCATCCGGAACACTTGTAACTTGAAACTTGGATCTTCAACATCCATATGTAGCTTTCAAAACACTCAAACCTAAAACAAAATGACCAAAACCATACCCAAAAGTAATATCACAAAAGAATATGAAACTTAAACCAAATGATATCACAACCAAGCATAATTCTAGTACTTTGAACACTTAAACACTCCTAAAAATAATGCAAAATGAGTGTTTATCAAGTTGCTGTATCAAAGGAGAAGTAGAAAGAAACATAGGTATCAACCCTATGAAAGAAAGTCCAGAAGAAGTTCTTGGAAGCCAAGAACTATGTGGACCAGACAAAAGGCACGCTCCTACAAATCAGGCCAACGGAGTGGACCATCAAGAAACCGATTCTCAAATCAAAAGAGAATCCCGGCGAGAAAAACTTTCAGGCGTACTCAGGCCAAAGCAAATGAAAGTTTCAAGGATTGCAACTGCTGGTCGTGCGGTGCAAAGGGGCATATCTCTACCAATTGCCCCGACAACGAGAAGAAAGGGATAAAAAGATTCGAATCCACACAGGATATCGAAGATGCTATCTTTTACCAGAATCTGATACCCGTGTATCAGTTTGAAGATATATCCTCTGATGAGAGCATATATGAGCAAGAAGAAGTCTTTAGTTCTGAAGATTCGGAGATGACCGATGGATCAACCGGAGACGAGTCAGACTAAAGAAGAACACGAGGTTCACCACACCCAGAAAGAGGATCAGAATGGATTCACTAGCCATTTTCTGATTCCACAGGAAGAAGTGGTGAAGAAGCTCGTGAAAAAACTCAAGAAGGAAACCGAAGAGGTACAAGCGTACCAAGGGTTTTCCAATGGGAGATTGAATCGAGTTTTTCATAGCTTGATTCCAACCAAAAGGAAGCATCATGTCTATTTTGGAGTTACAAGCCAAGAAATGGCGCTTCCAATTGAGATCACAAGTAATCAGGTGGAAATCCAGCTGGTTCCTGCCGAAGATATTAAGCAGGATCTCAAGAAAATGAAGCCAGAAGTCGCAAGTACGATGAAATGGATTCACATTGGAGCAATTCAGTTGGTAATCAAATCTTCCCTTTTCCCAGGGACAGACCAACCAATTGACGTCGCACTCTGCGATAAAAGGGTCAGAGACGCCAGAGAATCAGTTCTTGGAGCTTTTTCGGGCAATCTCTATGCCAAGAAGATTATAACCGAGTTCTATCCACAAATCGCTTATAATCTGCAAGATTCATCCTTCAGCCGAGCCCTGACTCTCTATCAGGACTACAAGAAGAAGGAATACATGACAGATGGAAATAGGCCATACTCACTGACTTATCAAGTCTCGTATGCCTTATCAAATTCCCATCACACTGAATTATTTCTGGGAAAAGAATATATTGAAATTCCAGAAATATTCAAGGAGGTTGCCAAGGCAGTCAATCCAAACCGAGTGGAGATTCCTCAGATCAGAGAAATCGACATCGACATTGGAGACAAGCCGGTGCTTAGCCATACTCAGAGTCTCAGACTAGGAGCACCAAGGCTATCATTCCAAGGAAATAGGCTAACTTCAGGGCCTATAACAAGGAGTTTCTCTCAATCATATGAGAGAAGGGCGATTCAGGAAACACCAGCTCCGGATATGAGAATCAAACTCAAATGTCCCGAAGGATGGAGACAAGTTTCCACAAGATTTGATACAACAAGCAGGGAAAACAAGTTTCCTTGTAGCTCGTTGTATTATTTGGCGAATCCAGGAGACAACCGATACATCGGAACTCTTGAGGTTGGAGGTTTTGAAATCCAAACCGAAGGCCAAGCCGGACAGAAAGCAGATGTCCTGATCTTAGGACGAGATTTCCTTGACAAATATAAACCATGGTCATGGAAATCAGGAGGAATGGAGATCACCATTGGACGCCAAAGAGTGATGATCCAATGACCAGCCCATTTTCGATATACATCTCTGTAGGGATGTTATATGAGAAATACAAAGTAGAATATTTTGCTGCTTATGTGGATTCGGGAGCAGGAATCTGTACAGCAAAACGAGGAGTCTTTCCAGCAGAAGTGGAAGAAGATCTACCTCGAATTGCAGGAAGGGATTTCTCTAAAAAGATTTTGCTTCTATCAAAGGGAGTAAAACAAACGGAAATATTGATCGGTGGAGCAGGACAGACACCTTGGTACAAGGTCAAGACTCCACCAATTTATTTCCATGATACCGGAGCAGATATATTATTTGGAAATAATTTTCTGCAAAGCTTCAAGAGGTACATTCAGGACAATGAAGCCAGGAGGCTAGTGTTCACAACCAATTGTGATCACAAGATCATTGTGCAAAGGCTCAATGGAGCCTTTCAAAGGAGATTCAGAGAAGTTTTGCTCAAATGCAGAACTGAGGGATTTCCAGATCTCTCCGAGGAGGAAATACAGATCCTCAAAGTCTCTCTGATATCACACAAAGATATCAAGGAAGAAGAACAGGTGTCCATTGCCGACGTCAAAAGGAGAATCCAGAAGTGTTACCACGAGGATCCTTTGGCATGGTGGGACAAGAATCAGCTCAGAGCAACCTTGAAAGTCAAAACTGGAAAGGAGCATGAGTTCGTAAGATTCAGACCTATCCTGATGAACCCTAGAGATCAACAGGATATGATGAGTATAATCAAGGAACACCTTGATTTAAAACTAATTGAAGAAGGAAGATCGCCCTACAGCAGTCCTGGATTTCTGGTGAGAAATCATGGGGAGATCAAGCGAGGAAAGCCAAGATTGGTCATTAATTATAAAGGGATTAATGACATTCTTGAGTTCGATGGATATTTCATCCCAAGCAGAGAACACCTTATCAACTGCATCAGAAGTGCACAGGTATTCTCAAAATTCGATTGCAAATCGGGGTTTTACCAGATTCGCATGGAGGAAGGGAGTAAGAAGTTCACAGCCTTCTCAACTCCACAAGGACATTATGTCTGGAATGTCATGCCAATGGGGTTAGCCAACGCGCCTCAGATATTCCAAAGGAAGATGGATAATCTCTTCAAAGATTATTCTTCGTTTATGTTTGTTTATATTGATGACATTCTTATTGCATCAAAAAACATTCATGAACATGTTAGGCATCTGGAGATCTTTGCGGATGTTTGTCAACATGAAGGACTAGTGCTGTCTGAAAAGAAGGCAGTCATTGCTACCCAGAAGATGGAGTTTCTGGGGATTGAGATCGATGAATCTGGAATCATTCTACAAGATCATATTGTGGAGAAGGTCCAGAATTTTCCGGAAGATCTCAAGGAGAAGAAGCAGCTCCAAAGTTTTCTCGGAGTTGTCAATTTTGCAGAGATGTTTATCAAAAACCTTGCAGAACACAGAAAGGTCTTCAGTCCACTACTGAAGAAAGATGTTCCATTCATATGGAAGGAGGAACATCGAGAGGGTATGAAGAAGTTGAAAGAAATTTGCAAAAATCTCCCGAAACTTTCGATACCACAAGACGAGGATGACTTGGTCCTCTACACCGACGCAAGTGATTCGTGGTGGGCAGCAGTGCTCACAAAGATCACCCCTTTTGGAGAAGAACCTTGCAGATATTGTAGCGGTCTTTTTTCCAACGACGAGGCTGTGCGATGGTACATAAACGAGAAAGAGTTTTTTGCAGTCAGAAAGGCGTTCAAAAAATGGCCGCTATTCTTACTTGCTAAAAAATTTGTTTTGAAAGTGGATAACACCAACGTTAAAGCTTTCTTAACTAAAAAGATTGAGTCTAAACCTGAAAAGGCTAGATTAATTAGATGGCAAGCAGAATGCCAATATTATGATTATGATATTGTCGTTTTGAAATCTGATCAGAATGTTCTTGCAGATTTCCTTACAAGGGATGGAGCCTCCTGAGGTGGAGGCCATCGAGGCAAAACAGGCGCAGCTCTTTGAAAGTCTAGAGCTGCTACAACAAGAATGGCAAAAGTGTGTCCTACACACTAAACAAGCAGGAAAGATACAAGCGGCTGACGAAGCCAAAGTATCTAGCCAAATCGATGCCTGTTTCATGAAGATGTTCAATCTTCAGGAAGCAACCAACAAGCCGCTCTTGCGCGCTGTCCGTGAAAATCGGGCTAAAGCAATGCTTTCCGTACAGGGCGGATTACCTGTAGCAGGGGATTCAAGTACCCCTAGCACAAGTCCTGAGACAATGGTTTCACAGCCAGACTCTCGAGGAAAAGATGTTGTTAAGGGATCACACCCTGTATCAACATGTCAACCCTCCACCTCTGGGGTAAAAGAGGGAGAGATCAATCTTAGGCCCATGACAGGCCAAGTTAAGGTTGATACTGACTTTTTTGAAATTTCTCCTTCTTGGCAGATGTACCAGGACAGGTGGGAGAAACTTCTCATAAGGAAGGGTATTAATCCGGGAAATTGCCGGGTTGATGTTGCCGGAAAGTATCCAAGGGTTTGGACGACTCCAGGAGCCAATCCAAACGATGTCAAGGAATGGTATGAATTTGGGGCTTTGGCCTCAGTTTATACCACCGCCCCAGCCTTCACCGAAATCAAGGGTCTACCAAAATGGATCCAGAAAACGGTGTTCGACACATGGGAGAACAACGAGTCCCTCAAAAGGGGAGATGTTTTGGAATTGTACTGTTTTAGTGCAGCGCCAGAGCCAGTCGGAAAAGGAATCCGTGAAGCTTTTCACTTCATTAAGCTTCGGAGACCTGATACGGGAGCCCTTAACAGGATCAAAGTTCCCGACTTCCAGGCCGCAATCGTCTCAACATTCACGGAGGAACAAATCTCCACTAGACGAGCATGGGGTCTATGGGTCTGTCTCACAGAGATGGACAAAATGAAGTCCAGATTCAAGTTCTATCAAAGCTCGGATCTAGGAACGTTCCTAGTTAATACCATGACAGGAACAACAACTCCTTTTGCCGAAGAATCCTTCGAGAAGAAACGGCAAATGATTTGGAAGAATAAAATTGCGGGGAGCCAGGAGATTCGTCGCAAGTTTTGCAATATGGCTCATCTAGGCCATTGGATCGAGAAAATCTGCGATCAATGCTCATCGCAGAAGGAGCCAGAATTCGGCAAAGGATTCTTTCCAAAGCCGGATAAAAGGAGGTTCCGGTCTGATGAACACGACAAACATCAGATTCCAAAGGGAAGAACACCTCGGGCACCAAAAAAGGAAGGTGGCCGACAAAGTTAAGTGAATCATGTGATTCACAGCAAGGATCGCACCCACAAAAGAAACGACAAAAGTGGGTGGAAGAACAGGAGGACCACTCACCAAACGCTCCAGGACAAAAGTGAGTGGAAAGAAAAGTCACCTGGCCCCTACCAGCATTATCACAAGGCGATAAAGCAAGGGTCCAGCACTATGTGATGCCACTAAAGTCGGCAATCAAGGCCGACAAAAGAAGGTGGATGTCATATTCAAGCAAGCTGGCCACAAGGATGGAATCCGAGGCCAACAACCAAGCAATTATAGAGGGGATCAAACCTCTATATAAACCCAAGTGCTGGAGAGAAGAAGGGTATCGAAAAATCAGAACACTTTTCACACACCACTTCCTCTCTCTAGAAAATTATCTTTGTAATTTTAAATTTTGTTTTCAAAGTTTTTTCGTTTTAGTTTAGTTTCCTTTTTTATGTACACAAGTATTGGCTACTATGGGTAGCTAAACAAGTTAGTCTCCTCCCTTAGGGAGTATTTTATGAAATAAATTAATTATTATATAATTCCTCTATAAACGCTTAGTTTTTGTCCAACTATTCCGGGTTGAGTAAAAATATTTTATTTATTTTTCCAACATATTATTTAGTCGGCACTTAGTGAAGGAAAAGGGTTGCAACCATCTCTTGCGAGTGTGTGGTTGGTGCGTGCCGGGTGGGCAGACGAGCCGTAAAACGCAACAAGACCGACTCCTGAAGAAGACCAGTCGACAAAGGTATAATGTTGGTTTAATTTAAGATTTATTTCTGGTGTTTAACGAAACCAACACCTAAACTACGGAATGAAAGGCGTAAACTATACCTAGTAAAGTTGATCGGAAAGAATGAAGTAACAATCGGAGAATCGAGAGCAAAATATAACTGTAGTATTCGAGAGCAAATGATAGCGTAAAAAATGTAATACACGAGCACGAGGCCTATTTATAGATTACAATTGAGGGTAAAAAGGTAAAACCGATGCTAGTGCATGCGTTTGACGTGATTGAAGGGTATATCAGGAATTTCATCTTCACGCGGGAAAATCCTCCGCGTCTTTGGCGATCCTTCTGAAAGAGGCGATCTTTCTGGCACGGATGACTTCTCTGGCATGAAGGACTTCTCTGACGTGGATGACTTCTCTGGCGTGGAGGACTTCTCTGACACGGATGACTTCTCTGGCATGAAGGACTTCTCTGACGTGGATGACTTCTCTGGCATGAAGGACTTCTCTGACGTGGATGACTTCTCTGAGGGGGATGACTTCTTTGGTGAGTGTATCTCTTCTGCCATATTCGTCCCGCCAGTGGGGTCGATTCCTCTGATTTGTATTCTTTCCCTACTCTGCACATATTACTCCTCATCAACCACTCCCCCCTCTAGTCTGGTTGAACCGGGTATTCTTCGTGTTCAACCATTGTAGTATTGTTAAAGCTGGTGCTATGATGTTTTCCCTGATCCCTGCAAGTCATGAAGATATAAACACTCTAATATTTTACGAAAATAAAGGTAAGTCCTGTAAGTTGCTCTCTAGTGTTTTTGCCACTCCCCCCCCCTGGTCTGGCTAGTTCACTTCTGGAATAGTGCAACTAGTCAGAGGATTCGCCCGCATGGATGACGTCACCTGCACTAAATGCCTGCCCGATCTACAGTGCTTTTTCCCGTACCCCGAGGTTACCTTTTAGCCTTTGCGTCTTTTCGCCTTTCCGTAGGGATTTTTAGCTGTCGATTTATTTCTGTATGCCACATGTCGTTCATCCCGCATGTTGGTAGTTGCCCGCGTGTATTTTTACTTAGTCGATTCGAACTCCCATTTTTCACTATTCTTCTTCTCCGGTTTTCTCAAATTCTTCTATCTGCAAATTCCGGCGATTCTCTCCCTGTTCCGGCGTATTTCCCGCGATACATCCGCTTCGGTTTTTACCGTCAATTTTTCTCTGCCCTAGGTAATTTACATATCCTTTTTCTTCCCCATTATTTGTGATCAGTGTAAGTAGTTTTGAAGTTTGTTGGTGCTCTGATTAAGCGTGCTTAGAAACCCTAGGTTTTAGGTATTTTGATAATGGCCTCTACTTCCGCTCCCCAACCCTCGCGCTCGCCTTCTCCTCAAAATTCTTCATCTTCTTCTCCCCAACCCCAGGAACTCGAAAACCTTCATTCCTCCTCTTTCTCTCACAATTCCCAAGCTACTCCGAGTCCCTCTCCATCTAAAAAGAGAACCAGAAAGACACCTCATCCTCCCAAGCGTGTTCCTGAATCCCGTCTTGGTGTCGCAGCGGTGGAGAAACTGAAGAGTAAGTGCCGACACCCCGAAGGTTTAAAATTCAAAGCCTTCTCTAAAGATTCAACACCTCCCGAAAGCCTTCGCCATCCCAAGGTGATAGTCATCTGGAAAGCCCAAATAGACGCTGGCCTAAGGCTCCCTCCTCCTACCCTTCTGGTTGATGTTTGTAACCATTTTCGCATCCCTTTCTTTCAAGTCACCCCCTCTGCTATTCGAAGGTTATATGCCTTCCATATCCTATGTCGGGCTCACGGTGTTGGGGATACCGCCAAACTGTTCTGTCAAACCCAATCTCTTCGCATGCAGGGCAGTCCCCTATATAGTTTTGCTAGTCTTCCCAAATATCCTACTACCTTTCTCTCCTCTCTAAATTCCCTTGATAAGGGCTTTCTGAGCCATTACTATTATGTGTGCACCCTCTTCGGCACTTGGCGCGAGTATCACGTTTCGGAGCTGGAGTGGCATAACCCTCGCACTACTTATAAACCAGCCTCTTCCGACGCCCCTTCAACCCGTGATCTGAGTATTATAGCTCATCTTAATGCTATGAACGAGGCCCAGCCCTTAGACTGTAAATATCTTGTTGAGAACAATTCGGCACTGGCATACAATGATCTATTTCCCCTATATCCAAAGAAAACGATAGGTAAAAAATATAACTTAGAAAAATATATTAACTTTTGTTACCCGGATGCTAATGATGTAGCGTTTTAAATTGCAGACATGTCTTGGAGAAAGAAATGTGGGGACAATTTGCCTGCCATTGCTTCTCCCGCTCGTAGCGGGGAGCATGGTACCGGGGGTTCTGCTTCTGGAACAGGCCCCTCAGAACAGCCAATTGGGGCCGAGCTGGTAGCCCTCCCTCCTAGCGGTAGAAGTCCCAGAGGGGAATGTGAAAGCCTCCCCCCCCTTTGGTGTAGAAGAGGTTGATGCAGGCGCCCTTGTTCCTAGGAGCATGCGTCCCAGTACTGATGGTGCTTCTGGCACCTGTGAAAGGGATATCCAGATTGTGGATATTACTGATGAAGTTCCTTCACCTGACTCGGTCCCCGGTGTCACCCTGGCTGAACTTTCAAAGAAAAGGAAGAGGGGTTCCCTGATCTCCGTGGGGGAGAAGGAGAAACAAGAAGGCCTGAAGAAGGCCGGTCAGTTTAAGGAGCCAGCGAAGAAGTCCACTGGTGGTTCGAAGGTCCTCCCTTCCACCGGGGGAAAGGGTAAGGAACCAGCGAAGAAGCCTGCCGGTGGATTAAAGACCCTCCCCTCTGCAGGTGGAAAAGGCAAGGGCAAAGCTGTGGCCTCTGCCGAAGAACCAGAGGATGTTGTTCCTGGGCCGATTTCGAGTCTGTCGGGGCAGGCGTTAGTCGATGCCTTGATAGCCCGTGTCCATTCCAAGGACCAGGAAAAAGTGGAGAAGCTAACCCGGGGGGTTTTAGTTACTCAGTTGTGCCAGTTGGCTCTTCAGGTACCTTACTTTTTATACCTTTTATCATAGTAAAAACGAAATTACTAACCTCTTTATTGTTCTGTCGGAATCCTTTTTGTCTTCTTGCAGGTGGAGGCTCGGATGTGGAGAGCTGTTAAGTGTATTCATGACTATGATATGTCAGAAAAAGAAAGAGAGAAGGAGCAGGCGAACATCGCCAAGCGTGATGATGATGTCGCTGGAGTGGTGGAACGTCTGAGTGAGGCTGAAGCAGAGATAGCTGAGTTGAAGGCTCAGCTGGCCCAAGCAGATGTGGAGAAGTCTTCCCTGGTTTCTGAACTAACAAGGGTAACCAAGGAAAGTCATGAGAACCTGGCTAGGTTCAAGGCTGGATATGAGGAAGCCTACAAGGCGACTCGGCGTGATTGGAAGAAAACGCTCGTGGAAGCGCAGAATCGTGCCTACGTCCTGGGGGCGCGAGATCAACGCCTGGAGTATTTCTTGTCTCCGCAGGGTCAACACTTTCTGGGATTGATGCTGGAAGGCACCCTGGCGGCCTTCAAGCGGACTCAAGAATACCTGGAGGATTTCGGACCCCTCTTTGCCTATGTGATACAGCAGTCCGCCTCCAAGGCGTTAGAAATGGCAGGGGCGACCTCGGAGCAGCTCGCTACCCTGGATTTGCATGCCCTGATGGATAACCTCAATGATGAGGAAATAAATAGGCTGATGGGGATCCCTGCGAATTCCCCGAAGAAACCAGAATGGTGGTATCCAGTGCTGGAGAGGGCCATTCCCTATTTCGCCTTTGGGGTTGGGTCTGCTTCAGTGCCCTCCGCTCCATTGTATGCGCCTGTTGTCTCTGCTTCCCTGGCGGGCTTTGTGAACCGGCTGCGGGATCTCACCAACAAAAGTACCCGGAGTTTTTCCCAGTATGGTGTGGTGCCTCCTCTGCCCTCTGATTTGGCGGCCTCCATTTCTGAAGATTCCGCTTCCTCCTCCTCTACGATGGATCAGCTTTTTTCCCTGTATCGAGATGAAAAAACGTTTGTACAAGAAGCTGTGAAGTTGGTGGACTTGGGGGTCCGTCTTCCCGCGGTGAAGGAAGCTGGCATGTTGCCCGTGTTCGCAGAGGGGGCCGTTTCTGGCCAAGTCTCTACGAGTGGTGTTCCTCCCCCGGTTTCATCTGCCTCTGCTCCTGCCCCTTCTGTCATTGATAGAGATGCTTCCGTTCCTCCTGCCTGAGTTAATAATATTTTTTGCAATTTTTTGGTCTGTATGAACTTAACATTTACCTCCCGTTTTTGATATGCAACTACACCTTCTCGGCCTGTTTATATGAAATTTCTTCCCTGCTTGTATTGCTTTTTCCCTTTCATTACTTGTGTTATTTTTGTTGCTTTCACGTTCATGTTGAATCTGTGCTTGGCTTGGTTTGGCTCATCATGCTTGTTGTCAGTGTTTCTTTGACTTTCTCCTTCGAGATTTCTCTGATTTCCGCTGTGGGGGTTCTGTTGATTCTTCTGGCAGGAACTTCGGTTGACTCTTCTGGAAAGGATTTCACCTCTTCCTCTGACGAGGATTTGGTTGATTCTTCTGGAAAGGATTTTATCGCCTCCTCTGACGAGGATTTGGTTGGTTCTTCTGGAAAGGATTTTACCGCCTCCTCTGCCGAGGATTTGGTTGATTCCTCTGGAAAGGATTTTACCGCCTCCTCTGCCGAGGATTTGGTTGATTCCTCTGGAAAGGATTTTACCGCCTCCTCTGACGAGGATTTGGTTGATTTCCCCCGGCAGGGATTTCACCGCCTCCTTTGACGAGGATTTGGTTAATTTCTTTGTTAGCGATTTCGTGCTTCCCATCTAAGCTGCTTCCCATCCAAGCTTGAGCACTCTGCGCGGAGCATGGAAGACCCGGGGGGTGCAACCAACTTTCGCGGCTTACGATTAAATAGTAACCCTCTGCGTGGAGCATGGAAGGCCCGGGTAGCACGACCAACTTTCACGGCTTACGATTAAATAGTAACCCTCTGCGTGGAGCATGGAAGGCCCGGGTGGCACGACCAACTTTCACGGCTTACGATTAAATAGTAACCCTCTGCGTGGAGCATGGAAGGCCCGGGTGGCACGACCAACTTTCACGGCTTACGATTAAATAGTAACCCCCTGCACGGAGCATGGAAAACCCGGGGGGTGCGACCAACTTCCGTGGCTTACGGTTAAGTGCAACCTCTGCACGGAGCATGGAGGACCCAGGAGGGGTGCAATCAACTTTCGTGGCTTACGATTATGTGCAACCTCTGCGCGGAGCATGGAAGGCCCGGATGGCACGACCAACTTTCGCGGCTTACGATTGAAAGAACAACCTGCACGGAGCATGGAAAACCCGGGGGGTGCGACCAGCTTTCGTGACTTACGGTTAAGGACAACCTCTGCGCGGAGCATGGAGGACCCGGGGGGTGTAACCAACTTTCGCGGCTTACGATTATGTGCCACCTCTGCGCGGAGCATGGAAGGCCCGGATGGCACGACCAACTTTCGCGGCTTACGATTGAGAGAACACCCTGCACGGAGCGTGGAAAACCCGGGGGGTGTGACCAGCTTTCGTGACGTACGGTTAAGGACAACCTCTGTGCGGAGCATGGAAGACCCGGGGGGTGTAACCAACTTTCGCGGCTTACGATTATGTGCCACCTCTACGCGGAGCATGGAAGGCCTGAATGGCACGACCAACTTTCGCGGCTTACGATTAAATAGTATCCCTCCCTCTGCACGGAGCATGGAAGGCCCGGATGGCACAACCAACTTTCGCGGCTTACGAGCGCTTCCCTCCCTCTGCGCGGAGCATGGAAGGCCCGGATGGCGCAACCAACTTTCGCGGCTTACGAGCGCTTCCCTCTGCTCTGCTGGAGCGTGATCCCTCTGTTTTTCCCTTTACTTGTTGAGAAGTCATTTTTGAATTTGAAAATTGGGGACTACGGGTATACACCCTACTCCCCCCTCTGGTGACATGTGCAATACTCTGTTATGAACATGTTGGCCCGATTATTCCTTACTCCGTTTTCAGCCCATAAACTCGCGTGGGCCCATTATCTCTTAGCCCATTTCTTAAGCCCAGTATCGCCTCTATATATACCCTTCCCCCTTCACGATCTAGGTTATAATTCCTCATTTCTTTTCCTCCGTCCCGAACTGCTCTCCTTTCCAACCCTAGATCTGCCAACCTTTTGCCTCTCTTGTTATGTATCTTTCCCCATCTTGGTTGTAAAGCACTCAGGTAAGGGAAGTTCCCCTCTGAACACTCACATCCCTAAAGGCTCCGTCTTTTCCTCTGTATTTCTGGTGCGGATCTCTAACTTTGTGGTTGTAATGAGCGGACTTCCCGTACTTGAGAGCATTATTGCCATGTTTCTCAGATCTGGACGTTGATTCTCCGGATCCGGGCGTTGATTCCCCAGATCTGGGCGTTGGTTTGCTCCTTTTCTGTATTCCTTCTTTGTAGCATTTTGACTTGTTATTTTTCTGGATATTCTGCAGACGTGTGGTGGACCTGAAGTAGATCTGAGAAATGAGCATGTCCCGGCAGCGAAAGAGAACTCGAAGTGTTGGATCGTGGAAGAAGAGACGTCCATCCCTTATGCTTGCTTTCCCTTTGACCTGCTAAGAAGCAGTTTTTGTATTTGTTTCTCCCTTGTCCTGCTAAGAAGCAGTTTGCATTTTGAATTTTAAAAATTAGGGATTACGGGTATACACCCTACTCCCCCCTCTGGTGACATGTGCAGTGCTCTGCACAAACATGTTAAGTAGCATATGTAATGTAAGAAAGCAAGAATTGAAATAAATGAAACAACACAAGGGAATTCCCTAGAACCACATATCTGTTTTATTGATATTATGGCCCCGGACCTCGTTAAAACCCCTGTGGGGAAAAAGAGTATCCGGTCTACAAGTGATTACTCCTGCTAAGAAGCAGTTATACATAGAACTTTTTGAGTGTGTTTATATTCCATGGTCTGGGGAGAGCTCTGCCGTCTGAATCCGACAATATGTACGCTCCCCCACCCAAGACCTCTGTGATTATGAACGGTCCTTCCCAGTTTGCTTCAAACTTGCCCACCACCTTTAACGCGTCTGCTCTTTTCAATACTAGATCGCCCTTGACCAGTTTTCTTGCTCTGATCCTTTTGTCGTACCCTGCTTTGATGACACTTTTATATTTTGCTGCTCTGATTTGAGCTTCCTCTCGCTGTGCTTCCACAAGGTCGAGCTCAGTTCTTCGAAGATCGGCGTTGTGTTCCGTATCATAAGTGATAATGCGGTATGATTCCAATCTGGCTTCTGCTGGTACCACTGCATTGGATCCATATACCAGCGTGAAAGGAGCCTCCCCTGTCGCCGTCTTTGGGCTGGTGCGATAAGCCCAGAGGACGGTATCCAATTCTTCAACCCACTTCCCTCTGCTCTGATTCAGTCTCTTCTTGATCCCTTCACAAATAGTTCTGTTAGCCAGCTCCACCTGGCCATTGGCTTGTGGGTGGGCCACCGAGACGAAACGCTGTGTGATATCCATTCGGTCGCAGAAATCCGCGATCCTTTGCCCCGTGAACTGAGTCCCGTTATCAGATACAATGATTCTCGGTACCCCGAATCTGCAACAGATGTTTCTCCAAATAAAGCGCTCCTACTGTAACTTCATCAATCTTGCCCACAGCCTCGGCCTCGACCCATTTAGAAAAATAATCTACTGCCACGATGAGAAAGCATTTCCCTCCCGGTGCTGTAGGCAACTTCCCGACTATATCAATGCCCCATTTGTCAAACGGACATGCCGCGTACATGACACCCATAGGCTCCCCTGGTACATTGATTCGCCCTGCATGTCTCTGGCAAGCTTCGCACTTGCGGACGAACTCTCTGGCCTCCTTGTTGATGTGAGGCCAATAGAACCCGGCCCGGATAATTTTGCGCACAAGATCCCGAAATCCCGTATGCCCACCACAACAACCTGCATGAATTTCTTGCAAAGCAAAATTAGCTTCCTCTGGAGATAAACATTTTAGCAAAGGTTGAGTGAAAGATCATTTGAAGAGTTGATCGTTGATTAAGCAGTAGTTCTCATAGCGAGCCCTCTGATTAGATTCTCTGCTCAGCCGCTCCCCTGTCTTCAGAAAGTGTATAATCGGAGCCCGCCAATCATCTCTGATCTCTACTGAGAATACCTGCGAAGTTTCCATCTCTCTGGTATCACAGAGTAGAATAATCTCGTCGCTCCAAGTTTGCTCTACTGCGCTAGCCATGCGCGCCAGTAGGTCGGCCTTCGTATTCTCCTCCCGAGAAATCTGTTCGAGCTTAAATTCCATGAACTTTTCTTTCATTTCGCTAATTTTGGTATGGTACGCCTTCATCCTCTGATCCTTGATATTATAACTTCCCGAGAACTGTTGTGCAACCAACTGGGAGTCTGTCTTTATGATGACACACTCGGCTTTAAGCTCTGACAAGATATGAGCCCCTCTGACCACGGCCCCATATTCCGCTTCATTGTTGGATAACCGACAAGTGAATTTGATGGCGAACTGGTATGTCCCATAACCTGGCGAAGTGATATAAACCCCGATTCCACACCCTTCTTTTGTTACTGATCCATCCACGAAAGCAACCCAGAACTCTGGCACGGGACGCCGAGTTGTTTCTTGTAGGAAATCTGCCAGCGCTTGCGCCTTGATCGCCGTTCTCGGTTCATAATCCACGTCATACTCCCCCAACTCCACAGCCCACTTAACCATTCTCCCTGACAAATCCGGACGTCCCAAAACTTGTTTGAAAGGTAAAGCAGTGCGCACCACCACCCGATGTGACAAGAAATAAGGTCTCAGTTTTCTTGCCGTAATCATGACTACCAGAGCAGCCTTCTCAATCTCTGTATAATTCAATTCAGAACCTTGAATAATTCGGCTGATGAAATAGATGGGCTTCTGATGGCTTCCTTCTTCCCTGATAAGCACAGAGCTGATCGCATCTTCTCCCACCGCTATATATAGATACAACGTTTCTCCCGGGACCGGCTTGGTCAGAGTAGGAAGTTTCGCTAGGTACACTTTAAGATCCTCAAATGCCGCTCGGCATTCCTCTGTCCACAGAAACTTACTGCCCTTCCTCAATACTTTAAAAAATGGCATGCTCCGCTCTGCTGATCGCGAGATGAACCTGCTCAGAGCAGTGATGCGCCCATTCAGAGTCTGCACCTCCTTGATTCCTCTGGGCGGTGTCATTTCCATGATAGCTTTGACCTTTTCGGCGTTAACCTCAATTCCTGCAGGCGTGACTTTATATCCCAAGAACTTCCCTGTTGTGACCCCGAAGGTGCATTTTGCTGGATTTAACATAAGCCGATGGTCTCTGACCACCGTGAAGATCTCCTCCAGGTCAGAAACATGATCCTCTGCCCTCACACTCCGAACAAGCATATCATCCACGTATACTGAGATATTCTTAGCAAGTTGGTCTTTGAAAATTTTTTCCATCATTCGCTGATACGTGGCTCCCGCATTCTTCAGACCAAACGGCATACTCTTCCACCCATATACTCCACAACAGACGGCAAAGGCCGTTTTGGCGATGTCTCCCCTGTTCATCTTTACCTGATGATACCCTTGGTATGCATCCATCATGGATAATAAGGCACATCCTGAAGTAGAGTCCACCAATTGATCAATCCTCGGCAGAGGATAGTGGTCCTTCGGACAAGCGGCATTTAAATCTCTGAAATCCACACACATCCTCCAAGTGTTTGTTTTCTTGGGTACCATCACCGCGTTTGAGATCCACTCTGGATATTGTACCTCCTCAATATGCCCGGCTTTTAGTAACTCATAGACCTGCTCTCTGATTGCAGCGTCCTTTTCAGCCCCAAAATTCCTTGTCCGCTGTTTCACCGGCTTAACCTTGGGGTCCACATTGAGGCAATGTTCTGCTAATTCTCTATCAATTCCTTTTAGATCTGCGGTGCTGAATGCGAATACATCCGCATTTCTCCGAAGACAGCTAATGAGCTCTTCTCTGACTTGATCACTCATGGTAGACCCAACCTTTGTCTGGAAACCCTCTTTTCCTGGAAATAATTCAATCATGTTGCAAACATCGCTGGTGGACACCAGCGCGGTTTTCTCTGTGGAGTCTCTGTCTTTTAATAAATCCGCCAACTCTTGGCGCTCCTCTGCTGGGGCATGCACCTCGCCCACTTTCCCCTTCTTCCGGGCGTTTGACCCCTCTGTCCGTCTTTCCCTTTTCTGCCCCGCTGACTGTGTGAGCATTTGCACGTGGCATGCTTTTGATGTCGTTTGATCGCCACAAACTTCTCCCACTCTTCCACCCTCGATTGGAAACTTCATTTTTAGGTGAAACAAAGAGATAACCGCCCTGAACGCCGTCAAGGCGGGCCGGCCGAGTATGACATTGTACAAGGGTTTAGGCATATCCACCACTAAGAAACGTACCATCCTTGTTTTGTTGCCCGCAACTGTACTGCCAAGAATCAATGGCAGCTCTACATATCCTAGAGGCATGACCATTTCTCCCCCGAACCCAAACAGAGGGGCATTTGTCGGCTCAATATGAGCGTTGATTCCCATATTTTGAAGACACTCCTTATACAAGATGTTTACAGCGCTGCCCGAATCTACGAAAATTCGGTGAATAATGCAACCGGCAATGTCTGCCGTAATGACCAGCGCATCATCATGCGGGTACATCAATGTGCGTATATCTTCTGCTCCAAAAGTGATCGCAGGCTCTTCTGCTGCATTCGTAATTTCCAAGCTTTTAGGATAGTACCCTGTTTTTACTGCTCTGACGACTTTTTTTTGGCCCGATTCGATGTGGGCATCCCGTTCTCTCCGCAAATCATGTGAACTTCCCTCCTGTATGGGGGGGAGGAGGAGCTTGCCTGTCTGCCCCCTCTCTGCGATTATCGCGATTGTCATCAAGCCTGCGATCTCTGTTGTTCCCCTGCTCTTGTCGCTGATCCCGGTTATTTCTTTGATCCCTCTGATCTCGCTGATCCCTCTGATCCCTCTGATCCCGCTGATCTCTCTGATCACTCCTCCTCTGGCCCTCATTTCCTCTGTCAATGAAGTGGTCGAGATATCCCTGACGCACCAGTAATTCCAATTGGTGTTTAAGATGTCCACAATATTTCGTGTAATGCCCGAAGGAATTGTGATATTCGCACAACTTATTATTAGGCCCCTCCTGTGGCGGCCCCGTCCGATAGGTTCCCGGCGCCCGAAAGAACGGCTGATCCTTTATCAAATGAAAAATTTCTTCTTGTGGTTTATTCAGGGGTGTGTACTCGGTAAACCGCGTAACTTCATTCACTGTGCGCTGCTGTTGAGACGGCATTCCTCCTTGGGGTGGCAATACCCTGGGAGGCAACCCTCTGAACGGAGCCCTTTCCTGATGTCTCTGTCTTTCGGGTGCTTCCTCAGCTTTCTTGACCCTATGCTTATCATTCTCCACTTTTCTTGCCATCTTGGCATCTTCCAACTGCAAATAACCTGGCAACCTTGCCATAATGTCATCAAAATCCCTTACTGGCCGAATTTGCAATTCGTCAAAAAAGATTCCTGGCCTGAGTCCTCTGACATAGGCGCAATTCTTGATTTGCGATTCTGCCTCTGGTACCTCCAGAGCAGCGAGATTAAATCTTGTTGTATATTCCCGCAACGTTTCACCCTGATCTTGCTTGATATCCATTAGCGAAAGAGCCGATTTCCCTACCCTCCGCGAACTCGCGAACTGACGTAAAAAACGAGTTTGTAGATCCTCAAAGGAATGAATAGAGTTCGGGGGAAGCATCCCAAACCACAACTGAGCCGGGCCAGTAAGCGTAGTTGAAAAGATGCGGCACTTGATGCCCTCCGTGTACATATGCAACGTGACTAACCCTTCAAACCGATTGAGGTGCACCTCTGGATCGGTAGTGCCATCATAATCCAGCGAGATAGGCTTGTAGCTTCTAGGTAGGGTATCTGCCAGAATATCCTCAGAGAAAGGACTACGGTTGCTGATGGGGTGAAATCGCGAAGTCTTGGCCCTCTTGTTCCCTGTATGCCTCCCCTGCTCCCTTCTGTCTCTGGGCGCATCACGAGCGTGGCGCTTGTGGATTCTATATTCAGGTCTACCAGAGGAGTACTCCGGTTCCCGTTCCTCTGATCTCTCTGTGTAGCGCGATTTTTCTGATCGATGGGACTTCTCTACCCGGTGCGATTTTCCTGACCTTTGTTCCCTATCCTCCCTTCGGGATTTCTCCCTCAGTGATTCCTCCAGATCCTGGAGTTGATGTTTCAGCTGGGACACTTGGTTTTTCAACCTTGCTTTTTCCTTCGGTCTCCCCTCTTCAAACACCAGGGAGACGGATTGACTATCAGACTCGTCAACCCGCTCTCTTCTGACCACACTGTTGAGTCTGACCCGGCTCCCCTCTGGTCTTTTTTCCATTTCCCTGTCAGCCGGGTCCCCTTGCATTTCCAGAGGCATCGCAGCCTGTTTGTTGATTGCTAAAGTGTTTACCTCCTGGGCAGTTGGAGGTGGGGCCTCAGTGCCCTGCGGGTTTGCTGCTCCAACCAGGGGCGCTACAGTAGGCATGATAGACAGCATCGGCGTTCCCATTGCCTGGCGCATGTTAGCGTAACTGAGCAAGGCCATCATCTGCTCTGCTATCCCGAAGTTAATCGATCCCCCACCGGATGTGAGGGCCAAGCTCGGCACCTCTGATCCTGGCGTCACCAGAGCAGACCTCTGGAAGTTACCATTCAATCCCATCAGCGGAGTAACCGAAACAGCGGGGAATCCCGGTGGCGTAGCGAAGGTTGTGTTGCCCTGCAAGTTGTTGAACAATGAGGTAGGCACCTCAGTGGTAAGCGCAGCGGAGTCGAACTCCTTTTCTAGGTTGCGGTGTGCATCAGAGGATCCCATGGTACCTACACATAAACAAAGTGAGAAACCATTCTAACGACGAAAGAATAAACCCCTTATTACCGATTGGAGTCCCGATATAAGAAATCCAATAAGAAATCCCGGCTACCGGTACAGAGACCGTTAAAAAATTCCCCACGCCGTAACTCTATACCCTGGGAAATAAACCCAGGGCATAGATTAAGAAAACAGAGCCCGCATAACGGTGGTTTCCCCCGTGAACCCCCACCAAAGTCCGGCGGAGAAAACAGAGCACCCAGAGAACCAAAATAGGAAATCCAAAGACAAGCAAAAACAGGGCAACCACCAACAAACTTATTAGTGTAATACGTTAGAAACGATAGATAAACGAGAGCTATGTAAGGAAACGAACAAGATTAGCACGGCAATCAACCCAAGATTAACATGATCCTGTCTTATAATAATCACAAAGCCTATAAACAACAGGATTATCACGACCGTCCCCCAAATTATTAGCGTAAAGCAGTATTCAACGCATAGGACGAGAATTAGTTTAAGCAAGCATGAAGGACGTCTATAATTATTCTTTTAAACGCAAATTATCCACCCATCAGCAACACAAACCTCCTGATAACAACACTAAAACACTAATTGACGTATTAATCGGTGCGAAACCCGTAAATTAACAGTAAAGAAGTTCATGAAAAAAGAGACAAAGTGCGAAATAATCTTTCTTCAGTGCAAAGCCCCTAATTAACAACAAAACCTCACATCCTCCCAAAAACAGAATAATACTCAACAACCCACAAGCATAATTTAAAGATTATCGGAGAAAACATGAAGATCACCCACAATTATCCCGTTTATACGTGAAACATCCGTATACTAACAGCATAAACCTAAGATACCGGAGATACGAGGTCAATCCACAGTTCATCGACGCAAAACACTAGATCCGTAAGAAAAAAGCACCCAACATAATCAAAACAGAGCCTCATACCACAATTTTCCCATATAAAACATTAGATCAGTGAAGAAAACATCAATTCCACCAGGAAACCCTTCGTGCGTAAACAATTAACCCAAACAAACGGTGAATAAACGTAGAATTCCCCGATTCATGATTTGTGCCCGTCGCCACCTTTCCCCATGCACCAAAAACATAAATCAACGCACATCACAGCAGATTATCAGTATATTGAACCAGAAGACGCAATTAACCGATTAAAAACAGCTGGGTGTCCGAATTATCGGCTCGATTGGTGCCAGCGCCCGCAGATCCGATTGGAATCTCAGATCTGCGTACGCCGGCGACCGTGATCTCACGTCCTAGCCCAGTAACTTTCCCATAGACGGCGCCAGTTGGTGTTTAACGAAACCAACACCTAAACTACGGAATGAAAGGCGTAAACTATACCTAGTAAAGTTGATCGGAAATGATGAAGTAACAATCGGAGAATCGAGAGCAAAATATAACTGTAGTATTCAAGAGCAAATGATAGCGTAAAAAATGTAATACACGAGCACGAGGCCTATTTATAGATTACAATTGAGGGTAAAAAGGTAAAACCGATGCTAGTGCATGCGTTTGACGTGATTGAAGGGTATATCAGGAATTTCATCTTCACGCGGGAAAATCCTCCGCGTCTTTGGCGATCCTTCTGAAAGAGGCGATCTTTCTGGCACGGATGACTTCTCTGGCATGAAGGACTTCTCTGACGTGGATGACTTCTCTGGCGTGGAGGACTTCTCTGACACGGATGACTTCTCTGGCATGAAGGACTTCTCTGACGTGGATGACTTCTCTGGCATGAAGGACTTCTCTGACGTGGATGACTTCTCTGAGGGGGATGACTTCTTTGGTGAGTGTATCTCTTCTGCCATATTCGTCCCGCCAGTGGGGTCGATTCCTCTGATTTGTATTCTTTCCCTACTCTGCACATATTACTCCTCATCAATTTCGAAGTGTTATGGAAGCATGTTGGGCCTGTTTATTTGTTAAACTGTTTTAGAATTCATAATGGGGGTATATTGTCTTGGTTTTGTAATTGTTGGGGTTATTCTGCAATTTTGATTATTTTGGGGTAGTTTTAGAATTTTCAGAAAATAGTCATGGGAGAAACTAGAAGAATCATAAAGGTGGTGTATTATGGAGCAAAAACTAAAGGTGATGTTATATTCTAGAAAATTGGGAAAGTTGATGTATTTATTGGCCAATACCCCTTTTTTATATAATCTAATGAGATTTTGTGTAAAAATAAATGATAGCGATTACAAATGACACTTTTAAATGTATGTAAATGATACTTTGAATGAGCCTAGTAATAAGATATTAATGCTCAAGACTTGAGGTCCTGCATTCAAGTGCTTCGTCGCACGATTTTTTTTTTTTTTTAATTTATTTATGTAATTTAACAAAACATATGCTACAAGCCATCTCTAGCCATAATTTTATGATGTTTACCCTTATTTTTCAATCCATGTGACACAATTTGATAGAGTGGCCTTGATTCGTGAATTTTTAATATTTTCAGTTTTTTTTTTCACAGTACTTTTTTTCTTTATTGTTTCAGTCACACTCTTTTCTTTTATTTCAAATAAAAATAAAAATGAGGATGTAAATAGAGTGCAGAAATGTTCATAGTGCACACAATTAGTATTCATATTAAATCGCAGTCCATTCGTCCCACGTTGGTCTCACAATTTAGTATTCATATTTTTATTTATTTTTAATTTAAAATCAATTTTTATTTTTAACGTTACTCTATACAATTATATAAAATATAGACTTCTTATTCCATTTTAACACCCTCGTAAATATTGAGACGGTTAATTCACTCACAACACACTTAATCACTTTACTAAAACTCATACTATTATTTTGAAATGAATACTAAATTGTGAGACAGATGGAATTTTTTTCATTTTCTATTTGATGTTATGCCTTATTCGAAATTATTATTAATATTTATATACCGCACCTTATTGCAATAGACTTTAATATAATAAAATGGCAGAGTGGTTAATGTTTGTGTGCGTACATTGGTCAAACGGTAAGTGCTTAATGACTAAGGTTAAAGATCTTGTCTTCGAGTTCACTGTGACGCGAATTTTATTTATTTAATTTTTTTATGAAATAATGTTAATTTATTACGAAAAAAATGGTAAATTTGTAACAAAAGAATCAAAGTGTTGGACGACAAATTAGTAGAATTGCACCTCACGAGTTGTCGTTTCAAAAGCACTTATTAGAAGCAGGAGAAATTTTAAAATGATTTAAGTGAATCGTTAGGATATTCTTGAAGAATATTGTAAACATTATAGTTTAATTATTTTGATTTTATATTTCATTCCAGAACCAATGTTTCATGTATTTTTGGGCCTCATGACTAATTATTTATAATATAATTTTTGTATTATAAATGACATTTTTAATGCACGAAAGTGACATATTTAATGCATGCAAATGATACTTTAGAATGAAAATAAATAGTATTTCACAAATGATACATTACAAATGACACTTTTAATAAAATAAAATGATACTTTTAATCCATGCAAATGATACTTTTGAATGAGCCGAAAAATGATAATTTGCAAATGATACATTATAAATGACACTTTTAAAAATATAAATGATACTTTTAATATATATATATATATATATATATATATATATATATATATATATATAAGAGTGATACTTCGTAAAATGATATTTTTTTATATAATCTAATGATATTTTGTGTAAAAATAAATGATAGCGATTACAAATGACACTTTTAATAATAGAAAATGACACTTTGAATGTATGTAAATGATACTTTCGAATGGACAAGAGATGATACTTCACAAATGACGCATTACAAATTACACTTTTAATATATGCAAATAATACTTCGTAAATGATATTTTTTAAAAAATCAAATAATACTTTGTATAAAAATAAATGAAATATTATAAATGATATTTTTAATGCATGCAAATGATACTTTTAATATACGCAAATGATGTTTTTTTTAATGTGGTCAAGAAGGACTTAGACAAAAAAAAAAAAAAAAACAACAATTATAAAAAATGGCTACTTGCCCAATATAGCAGGCGCTAGAAATTAAAAGTGCTCCACGTAAGTTTCGTATAGTATATATACTAACTAAGCCCACGTTTGGCTGGGTGTTTTTAGAGGTTGGAAAGGAATTCAATTAATTGAATCCATTACTTGTTGTTTGGTTTGGGTAATGACTTAACCATTATCCTTACTTGAGGGGAAACCCAATCATCCAATTTGTTACCCCTCAAAATAGAGGGGAAACAAAAGAAAGGGAATCTCTTACTAATGATTCATTTTC
Organism: Salvia miltiorrhiza; assembly: GCF_028751815.1. Lineage (NCBI taxonomy): Eukaryota > Viridiplantae > Streptophyta > Magnoliopsida > Lamiales > Lamiaceae > Salvia > Salvia miltiorrhiza. Next base: position 34,428,411 of record NC_080394.1, on the reverse strand, counting down.
ATTGATAATCCAAATACTCAATAAAAATAATGATTATTGCTATCATTCCATTCATTTATTTGATTCCATTCTCTTTCTATTCCTCTACTTCAACCGAACGAGCACTAAAAGTATTAATGAGTGATTCTTACCATGTCCTTGACCACATGGGAAGACCAATCCTGCAAAAAATTGCACAATTTATAGTACATGTCTATTTTTAGTTTATTATAGCCGGGTGCGGTGCTGCTATTAATAAGTGCGCAACAAAACACCTAGTTGACTACTTCTTCAAGTCATACATGATCGATTATGCAACCACACTCTTTAAGAAGTTATAAATATTGAAAACAAAATAAAAACAAATTACACCTGTACACAAACTCAGTGTACAACCCAATTCACCCTAAAGAAATTGGTACAAATCTCAGGCGATCAATCCATTTTATAAGTCCTAACTAGCCCAATCTTCTTAACTCACTATCATATGGGCAATCTTATAGGCCCATAAAAAAATGGGTAAATTCAAAATAAAAAATGCTTTTATCGAAAGCCCACCGCGAGATGGCGATGGTTTGTTAATTTGTTTTATACACAGATTTTATTTTCGGCTGATCTCTATCAATATCAATTTTATGGAGTACTTATTTAACTATAAAGAATGTGATCCTATTTTTGTGAATTTTTTTTATTTTGATTTCAAGCTATCTAAGTAAATAATACTCCTTTCGTCCCATAAGAATAAGTTCATTTTCATTTTGAAATATCTTATTATAATAAATTCGTTTTTCATTTAAAAGATTAATAATGTACTCAAAATACTTAATTCTTATGAACAACACCACTCATTTATTCGAAAGTAAATTTTTTTATTTTCGTGTTTAAGAAAATTGAGTCTATTCTATTGAGAGATAGATGGAGTATCCCATGGAGGGATTATATTGATAAACACACGACTTCTCATCTCTAAACAGTAAACATATGCGTACTTATTTATTTTTGTAGACATTTAAATATTTATAAGGCGACTTCCTTTTTTGGAAAAAAAATGAAAACGGAAAAAATGTTGTTTTTTTTTAACCTTACCCGGATAGCTATGAGTTGCTTAATTCTTACGGGGTTTTGACTTTTTGACTCACAGGTCACACTGTGTGTAAATCAGTATTTGGCCATCGCTATTTAAAAATTATTTGCTCTTTCTCTCTATAACTCTCTCTTCTCCAATGGCCGACAACGAGAGCACTGATTCGTCTACCACCGCCACTATCACCCCGGCGTCCTCGAATCCGCTGGAGACGAAGCGGTGGGCGGATGTCGCTGATGAGGCGGATGCGGAGCAGCAAGCCGAATCTTCGTTGGCAGATGTCAAATTGGATTCCTTGGCTATCGATGAGTCCAAACAACCTTCTGTCGGCCTTACTGATCCCGATGACTCCACCATTGAAGCTGTAATGCTCTCAACCTAGCGACAGATTTCTTTTTAGCTTTTTTTGTGTGTATAAAATGTTGTCGATCCGTCGTTTATTTTTGCGCAAAGTTTTAGGGCTTTAATTATGTCTTGCAGTGTTTTCCGTCTCCGAGATTTTTGGAAGGGTTTTGTTTGTGATTTGGGGATGGATTTAAAATTTCACGTTAATTGATAATTTGTTGGGTTTTGATTGGAGTTAAGTATGTAGAGTTTATCCTCGAACCAGGTCTTGCGGTGGAATACTTATGATGCTTTTTGCTAGTTTGCTTAGCGTTTTGCTGAAAGTGTTCTTTCTGCTGGATGAGTATTCTTATTTGTTTCTTTTGAGTTGAAACATAGGTTACATCGGGGGACACTCCATATACATCAGCTAAACGATTCGAGGACTTGAATTTGTCACCTGAACTGTTGAAGGGCCTTTATGTTGAGATGAAGTTCGAGCAACCTAGCAAGATTCAAGCAATTAGTTTGCCCATGATCCTAACTCCTCCTCACAAGAATTTAATAGCTCAAGCTCATAATGGATCCGGGAAGACCACTTGTTTCGTGCTTGGTATGTTGAGCCGTGTTGATCCGAAAATCCTTGGTCCTCAGGCTCTCTGTATTTGCCCCACGAGGGAGTTAGCCATTCAGGTTTGTTTTACTTGCTTGTTATCAGTTGTTTCATCCTTTATAGCTTTGAAGAATATTTGCTAATCTATCATCATAGGTTTTTTGTTTGGTTGGGGGATTTATATAGGTCTATGTTTTGTTTGGGGAAAAGCTAAAGGGGGTAAAAAATCCTCGCAAGTCTGAGGTGCACTTGTCACTAATGACTATTAATTGATTTCATGTTATTAATGAGTATTGTAAATGATAGATGATGTTGTAACTTGTAGAACAACTGAGCCTTTTCTGTATCTGCGTAGTTGTGTCTTCCTACTTAATTAATTCCATCAATTGCTTATAACTATGCAACTTTTGCACTTGTGCCTTGTTTCTATGTTTATGCTATGGTCTCTGAGTCTGAGCAACACTGATTAAATTGTATAGAATATGGAAGTGCTTCTGAAGATGGGGAAGTTCACTGGGATAACCTCGGAATTAGCTATACCGCCTGCTGAAGCAAACTACATCCCGATAAGTAAGATGGGGCCTGTTACAGCACAAGTAATCATTGGTACACCAGGCACAATATCTAAGTGGTTGCAACACAAGAAATTGGGTTTGAGTCAAATGAAGATTCTTGTGTTTGATGAGGCAGACCACATGTTGGCAATGGTGAGTTTTGCAACTTCATTTGCCTGTTCTTATCGAGCTTTTTTCCTTATGGTGTTAATTGCATGATTAGCTTTTATTTGGGTGTATGTTATGTATGTCTAGCCTCATGCTTTTTTTTCTTTTTTTTGGTTGACCCATATATGTATCCTCCATTCTGGCTTAAATTCTTCCGTCCGATTGACTATCTTGATAAGGATCAATTATTCCATGTCAATGCTTGGTTTCACTAGGTTGGTCCGCGGAAGATGGTAATTATCTGTCTGATTACATCCCATGCAAATTAATTGTATGTGTACTTGTGGAGCCTTTTACAATGCATTCCAAATAAATGGATCATAACCTGAAAAATAATCTTTTATGCATTAACATATTTTGTGTTATGGTGCCCGGCAAAGTTAAGTTCACTGCATTGCTTAAATTTTGATTTGTAATTGTGAAGCATATAATATCTCATGCATTAAGCTTATTTGGTGGATTGATTGACATAACCAGGGTGGCTTCCGAGATGAATCAGTCAGGATAATGAAGGCTATTACTAGATCCAATTCCAATTGCCAGGTTGGTTGTTAAGTACAAAACGGTTCATGATTTTTATGAATGAACTTCTCTGTTTGCTACATAGATGATGTGTTTTAGTCACTTTGCTTCTAATTAGTACGGACATTGCTTACTGGATTAGGAATTACAGTTATATGGTGAAAATACATAATGCAAGTGACCCGAAGTTGTTTCTTATCAATTTTATCCTTGTCTCTATGCCAGTATGAATCTTTTACTTCATTTACTAGTTATATTTCATTGCTGGCACTTATCGTAGCTAATCTTTTAATTTCTAACCCACTATACAATCTGGTCATATACTACCTTATGTTGGTCATGTTTGGTATGAGAGATATGATACAAAAGTGAAGGTATATCTAGAAGCTATATGTTTCAGAAAATGTAAATATTGACAGCTGATGTGTCTACAACTCTTGTGCTAATCCAATGAAATATAACTAAGTACATATGGAACAAAAATTTGTCGCTATGGCATTACATTCACAACACATCCTTCTTATTGTTTTTTTTGTATCTTTGGATTTTTCTGCAAACGTATGTTATCATTCATTGTCACTTAACATATCTCCAAGAATGTGATTCAATCTCTGTTTCAATCTTCATAGGTGATTGGATCATAAGTTTAACTTTGTGCTGTTGTGGAATACTATGGTCAGGTCCTTTTGTTCTCAGCCACCTTTAATGATGCTGTGAAGGCCTTTGCATCAAAAATAGTTGAGGAGATCTTTGTAAAAGGTTATAACCAAATGTTTGTCAAAAAGGAAGAACTATCGCTGGAGTCTGTAAAACAATACAAGGTTCATTGTCCTGACGAGCTTTCAAAGATTATGGTGATTAAAGACCAAATACTTAATCTTGGAGATAAGGTAGGGCAGACTATCGTGTTTGTCAAAACCAAGAATACTGCATCCATGTTGCACCAATCTCTGGTCAAACTTGGCTATGAGGTCACTACGATTCAAGGTGCTCTGAAGCAAGAGGATAGGGACAAAATCATAAAAGAGTTCAAAGAGGGTCTGACCCAAGTTCTAATCTCAACTGATATTCTCGCTCGGGGTTTTGACCAGAGCCAGGTGCTGCTGCTAATCTCTTATACTGTCAGCGTGGATTATATTAGCCGTTTTTTTCCTTAACTTGGATCTTAACCTCTTATAATAGTTCCATAGCATTTCTTTATGTAGGTTAATTTGGTTATCAATTTTGATCTGCCTGTGCAATACGATCATCGTTCTGAGCCTGACTATGAAGTTTACTTGCACCGAGTTGGTAGAGCTGGGCGCTTTGGCCGCAAAGGTACTTTGTGGTTGATTATGCTCATTGTTTTCTCGTTATGGTTGATTTGGCGCGCCCTTTGACTTCAATCATGCAGTGTATATCCTAGTAGTTGTGAAGGGCTAATTAGATCTTGTATGCTGCTCGTATAGTTGTCATTGGAAGGGAGGACTGTTGTGGTTGTCTAGGGTCAATATTTGCTTGTTTACCCATTTGAATCATTTGAAATGGGCATTTGCTTGGAATTTGTAACCCATTCTTCAAATCCTTGGTTTGGATTTATGGAAGAATTTCAAATTGATTAATCAGTGTGTATTTTGCATGGGAGATTCAAATAACTGAGTGTATGAAGATCTGAAACTCAAGGAAGACTTCATATTCATGATCTGAAATCTTTTATTCAAAAACCCACTAATTGTGTATTAGCCTACTAATTATTTGAGTTTGTAGCATGACTTTGTGATCTTGTTTTCCATAAACCCACTGGATAAAACGGTTATCTTGTATTGGACAGGTGCTGTATTCAACTTGCTTTGCATTGATGACGATGACATGATTATTGGCAAGATCGAGAAATACTTCAACTCTCAGATTAGTGAGGTAAAAAAAAATCCACATAATTTGGCTGCTCTCATAGTCTTGTTTAGCACTTTTTTATAGGTTAACAGTTTCATGAGTGATATTTTTCATAAATGCAGGTGGGTCCTTGGAATAGTCAGGCAGAATTCGAGGCTGCTCTACGGAATGCTGGGCTTTTGTGATTATGAGTTGAGCAGGAGATGTCGCTGTAGATTATCTAATGATTATCGAGGAGAGTTTTTGTTTCTCATTTTTCATTTTGAATAGTTTTGCCACTTACCTCATAAGACATTGGGAAATAGTGAATGAAATTTGTGTTGAGTCTGTCTATTCGTATTCAAAACAGTGTATTGCACTGAGGTTGTTCCGACGCTCTCCGTTACTGGTGTGTCCACGAATTTGCCAAAAGCTCAAAGCATGGTGGAAATCAATTCCTTATTCTTCTTGATTTTGGTTTTTTATTCTTCTTGTTTTTCAAGTATACTTAGTACTTCCGCCCGTGCGATGCACGGCGAATATAGTTTTGCATCAAAATTAAACGATGTAGCGTGTGTATCGGTTAAGCGATTAGGGGTTAATGTCTAAAATCGAAGGTCTTGGGTTCGAGCCCATGTGACGCGGCCTTTAAATTTCTTTATTTAATTATGTTCATTTATAAAAAATAAATAAATTAAATATAGTTAGAATATAAGTAAATGTAAATTATTTTTTCTTAAAAAATAAAATAATATACATCAATTACTCAGTAAAGATCTTTAATTTTATTTTATAATTTTGAAAAGTACCATTTTTAATTTTCCATCTATTTGATGGAAAACTTTATTTTCTTCCTTAAAATTATAGAATAAACACATCATTCAAATTAAAAGAAACGAAGAAACAATAAAAAGAGTTTTCACATCACAATATATAGTTTTAAAACATAAGCTAATCATGCATAAAATTAATTTTTTCTAAGTTAGCTCATTACCTATGTCATCTTATTAGAAAAGCTTCAATTGATAAGTAGGAAAATAAATTATATTATTAGAATTTATTAGAATACTAATAAAAGAGTTGAATAATTATTTGATACCAAATCAAAGATCTTGCACTCATCTTTAATTTAAGATATATATATAGAATATTTTTTTATAAATAAAATTTTATTTTTTGAAAAAATCATCAAAATATGAAAAAGAGAATATGAGAGAAAGAGAGAAAGAGAATAGAAAATTGAAGAATGCGTAGAATGAAAGAGAGGAGAGAAGAGAGAGGCTGCTGCTGAAATAGAAATTTTATTAAAATGAAGAAAAAAAGAAACCTACACCCAAGAGAGCACAGACGCAGCTGAGGGCCGGGCCTCGTTAAAACCTCCTTAAGGGGAAAACCTTAAAGAGGAAAAAGAATGCCCGTCTTGAAAAAGAAAAAAACTGGCGGTGAGCGGAGAGGACCTCCTCAAAGGCTCCGGGCGAACCATTGCCCCTAGGAGGGCCAGCTCATACCACTGCAACACAAAAAAACAACGCCAAAAAAGAAAAGGCAGACCAAAGAACATCAAAAGAAGGGCTCAACACCTTCGACAACACCGCAAAACCAGCAACAAGCTCTAATGTTCCAAGTAAGAACAATTAATCTTCATCAATCATATCACCCCATTTCTGAGTAGAAACACCGGACATGACTTTAGCCGCTTGTGAGGAAGAATTAGAGACCACAAAATTCTGAAGAGCAACCCCTCTAGCTTGTGCTGCATTGACCTTCTCAAGGAAATCCGTGGGGACTTGACCAATCGTGACCACCTCACCCGACTTGACGCCCGAAGCCCCCGACCCCCGAAGCCTGTTTTTGATGCTGTCCTCCGTGTGTTGGGCAGCCTTCTCAGCCGCCCTGGCCGCCTGCTCTTGCTTAGTCGGGCGACCCCGACCACGTTTGACAGTAGGCGCCTCAACCGGCATAGGCGCCTTAGCAATAGCCAAGATTTGCTCCAAGCGTTGCGCCTTCATAGCATTTTCCAAAGCAATTTCCTCTTGATCAATCTGCTTTTGGGTATCGCCAACTCTATCCATAACATCCAAATCTTCCTCACAATCTGAATCATCATCAGACACCTCTTCCAGAGTCACCTGATCATAGATAGAGTTCTCCACCGGAAGTAAACAAGAAGCCAACAAATCTGGCCCATAATTCATTCTAACCTCACTTGTTTCATTCCTTCCATGATTATAATCAAAAGGGATCGCCCCTTTTGGAGAAAACTGCTGCTGCTCAGGAAGCTTATAAGCTTCATCATTCGTCGAACTTAATATCTTAAATCTATTACTAGTGATCGGAGAAGGTCGGCCTTGATCAAGCGGTGAGCGCGACCTTCCTGGATCAGAGTGCGCTGGGCTATGTGGCCGCTGCTGTAACAGCATCTCATCCCCCATAGTTCTCGCCTGAGCCTCTCTAGTCGAGCTAACTCTAGAATCGAGCCGGCGATCAGGAAACTTCTGCTGTGAAATCCTCCTTCCCGGATCAGATCGAACCGGACTATGAAGCAGTTGCTGTTGCCGCGTCTCATCCCCATTCGCATGTTCCTCTTTATTCAATCCACCCTCACAGTTCTCCCTAGCTTTGCCCAACACCTTCGAAACCGACTGCTAAAGCTTGTTCGTCGCCTGAACAGAAGGCTGCTCTAAGCTCACAGCATCAGTCCCATCCTTCTTCCTTCCCGGCACATCTTGATTATCCATCAAATTCCCCTTAAATCCAGTTCCCTTTCCCGGCACATCTTGATTAACCATCAAATTCCCCTTAAATCCAGTTCCCTCCCCCGGAACTTTCTTATAGCATTTATCAGGCGAGTGACCTGTTATTTTGCACCTAGAACAAAACAGAGGGAGATTTTCATAGGAAAACTCAACATGAAAAGATAAAGCATCATCATCAATTAGAAGAGTGTTCGGAAGAGGTTTGGACATGTCCAATTCGATCAAAAGCCTAGCAAATTGGCCAAAATCCCTTCGAGTAGAGGCACCATCAATCTTCAGCGTGTGGCCAATAAATCTTCCAATTCCTGCCAGAATCTTCGGATTCCAATAATCGATGGGAAGATAATGAATCCGAACCCAAACATTCGCCAGCGAAGAATGCTCTTTGAACGGATCAAAATACTTAGTCCATTCTCTTAAGCGTAAATGGCCACCAGATAGTTCCCAAACCGGCTTTGCCTTCGCCTTCGCTTTATCCTCGGCACTGCCAAAAGCCAACGTGTAATACCCTTTACCGAGAGGGATCAATTTCCAACTATCGGCAACTTTCCACAGCCTTTGTAGCTCCGCTTTAATCGCCAAGGCAGGCTTAGGACGATCTCCCTTCTGAAGAAGTAAACGACCCGTAATGGCAAAGGAGAACTCTGACGTCACTTCTTTCTCATGTAGCTCCTGCGGTATCTTGAAGAAGAAAAGGTCGCCATCTTTCGTTGGCCTTAACGCGTGGAAGTGGTGGGCAGCAACATCAGGGCGACGAGTCATCGTCATGTCCGCGTAAGATTTAGGCGGAGACCTATCCAACATAGTAACAGCAGCAACCGAACCCTCATGTTGGATAGGGTTTTGAAAATCAACCAAACTAGGGTTTTGTGAAGCCGACGTTGGACCTTGAAGTAAAGTTGGATTATGGCTCAATCCAGATTGCATAGAAGCCTTCCTCGCAGCAGAAACCGCATCCAAAGACGGATCAGACAACTTCGACGCCGAAGTTCGAAGAGCGGAAGACCCGTTTTGCAGAGATGGACGGAAGACTGGTGGGAGGTTGAGAGCAGAGCGGTCAGGCAAGCCAGCCATCGCCGGAGCGGCGGCGGCTGGGACCAGAAAAAGGACGGCAGCGGTGCACTAGGGTGCAAACCCTAGAGAGAAAAAAACAATCCGGCTCTTCCTTTTAAAAATCACATTCCGTTGTTACGGTGATTATTCGAAGAGAGAGGAGAGAGAAAATATATGGGATATGGGATTTGTTGAGTTTTATAAATACCCTTTAATTGATTCTTTAATTACAATTTTGCCACAAACTGTGTTTTCATATAATAAATAGATAGGCATGTTTTTTTGATAAATTACGTAAGTAAATAAAAATTAAATAAAAAAATTAAAGACTGCACGGTGATAGACTTAAACTTAGGACCTCAGACCTTGAACAATAACCACCTATCGCCAGGTCAACACACGCACACAGTATATAGGCTTCTTATTTCTTTGTGGCTACTTTTAATAATAACTTAAATTTCCAAGATTTATAACATCCACATCGGTGAGGTTCATTGTTCAACTCGAGTCGGCCTTGGTGATGAGCCGACCGATACAGACAAGGGCAACTTGAGAGGCCAACACACGCAAACAGTATATAGGCTTCTTATTCCTCTATGGCGAGGCCTACTTTTAATAATGACTTACAAATTTTCAAGGTTTATAGCATCCACATTGGTGAGGCTTATTGTCCGGCTCGAGCCGGCCTTGGTGATGAGCCGACTGATACAAACAAGGGATATTTGAGGCGCATCATGATGGGATGAGCTTGGCTCTTTCAAATACTTTAGTTCGTGCTTGCACATGCCTATATTATATTAAATAAAATAAAAATTTACAAAATAGGTAACGCCTCTTTGCTACTTTTTTTCAATCGGGATATTAACAATTGAAAAAAGGATAGAGAAGTGTAAATAACAATCGAAAAAAGAAAAATGAGCCCTTTACTGCTCGCACGAATACTTACGTTCGTGCTTGCACGTGCTTATATTGTATTAAATAAAATAAAATTTTAAAAAACTACAAACGCTTATATTATACTTTCTTCGATTATAATATTGTTTTCACTTGTCATTTAGGTTCTTCCATAATATTAGTTCCACTTTCATTTATAGTGATAGAATTCACAAATTCCAATCACAACAATACCTACTACTCCCTCCGTCCACGAAAAAGTGCCCCATTTGGGTGCCGGCACGGATACTAAGAAAGCTGATAAAGTTGTTTTGAGTGGGGTAAAAATTACAATAGGAGTAGTTCTAATGACATTGATTAGTTTGTTAATATTTTCTTGTCTTTTAGTTGTTGAGAGTTTAAACAATCATATTTTTTATTGAGTTCGATTTTAATGTTAAAGACTAGTATTTAATTTTTATGCCTATTTTAATTCTTGTGTTTTTTTAACATATTCATTCTTGTTTTTTTATGCCTATTTTAATGTTAAAGACTATTTAATTTTTATTTTATTGTATAATTGTAGAGAAATCAATTGATTAGTTGGCACTAATATATAAAAATAAAATTAAATTTACTTTAATTGTCAAAATATAAATATAAAAATTATTATCCACACATATATTATGTGTGGTTTAAAAAAAATAATAGAGGTGCACACCAAATATAAAAATAAACTTTATTAAATAAAATAAAACTTAAAAAAGAATTACCGCCATATAATAATTGTACAAATAAATTTTCTGCTACACATTTTAAATGTCAATAATTAATTGAAAGTTTCAAATTGTTTCACCTACACATTTTTCAAAATATGTGTGGGTAATTATGTGTGGGTAAAACATCAATTAAGATTTACATAAATAATTAATTAAAGCCAAAATATAAATGTAGCTAAAAATATTTTCCCACGTTTCTTACATTAAATCGGGTTGTAGATACAATTGGAGATACAATTTGGAGGGTTTGTGTGTATTTCTTCCACTTGTTTGAGTTCAAAGAAAGAGTAATTTAATTTTGGGGAAAATAGGATTGATTAGGCGTGGGGGAGTTGGTTTCGTAGTTTTAATTAATGAGTTAATTGTGTGGGTTAATTGCATAGATTAAATAAAAGTGTGGATTTATTAATGGCATAAGTTGTAAATAAATTGAAAAGTAAAGGGTATGAATGTACAAAAAGGTAAACAGGACACTTTTTCGTGGACAAAAAAAGGGGTAAGTAGGGCACTTTTTCGTGGACAGAGGGGGTATTTTTTTTTTTTTTTTGTAATTAGAATGACTTTTATTACCAAATGAAGCAGTGTAAGTAAAACTTTACAACCAACAATCCAACAAACTACTCAATTCTATCATCTACTCTAACTTCTATGACTTCAAATACTGCATCACTTTGCTATATTGATCCCCTACTGTGGCAAGGATAATTGACATTGCCTTACCACTCTTTCCACTGTACTATTCTCATCACAAAACTTTCTTCTATTTCTCTCTTTCCAAAGCCAATACACCACTGTGGACACAACCAATCTGTAAATGAACTATTTACCAGATTTAGTTGTGCATTGGGACTTCATATATTCCAGCTCATCCTGCCAATCATAGACATGCGCATGCAACCCACACCAATCAGCAATCTGCCTCCACACCATCGAAGAGAAAGAACACTTAAAAAACAAATGGTTATGGGACTCATTTTCTTGTAGACAGAGACAACATTCTTGCTCACAACCATCACATGTAGACAATCTTTTCATAATAGCCAACCAAGTTATAAACATGAACTTGAGAGGAACAATGTTTCTTGTAATCATCATGTGCCATGCCACTCTTGAAGCTTCTCCTTGCATTTCCAGATATAGCTTCCTGATGGAGAATTTAGCCTGAAACAAAATATTAGAGCCAATAGTTTTATTAAAGAAATGAGCTCTAGAACTCAGGATTTTTTGAATTATCCATGAAGCTTGACTTGGAATCTGCATTGTATTGATGTTCTGGCCTTTGATGTAGTATTCATGGACCCATTTTATCCACATACAATCCTTCTTCTTAGCTAGGTTCCAAAGAAGCTTACTCACTGCAGCTTTATTCCATATTTTTATATCATGGAGGTTCCAACCTCCAGCTGTTTTAGGGAGGCACATCTGCTCCCATGCTACCAATACTCTCTTTGTTGCGCCTGATTTTCTAGTCCAGATGAAGTTTCTACAAGCAGCCTGTATCAGTTTTATAACTTTCTGAGGAAGAAGGAATATCTGACACCAATAAGCTTGTATTCCAAAGAGCACTGACTTAATCAACTGAACCCTTCCAGCATAAGATAGTAACTTCGCAGACCAACAATCAATTCTAGCCAAGATTTTCTGGATCAGTGGTTGGCATTGTACTACACTTAACTTCTTTGATGATAAAGGGACACCAAGATACTTAAAAGGCAATATAGCTTTTGTCATTCCAGTTTCCTCTATGATTTCTTGCTGAACTTCTTCTCTAACTCCTCCAAAATAAATGGAGATTTTATTCTCATTTGCTTTCAGACCAGACACTTTTGAGAATTTAGAGAAGGCATGTAATAACTTCCCGACTGAACTTTGATCACCTCTAGTAAGCAAAAGTAAGTCATTGGCAAAGCATACATGCACCAGACCTAATCTCTTGCATTTAGGGTGAAAGTGAAAAGCTCTATCCTCTTTGAGTTCAACCAAACACCTGTTGAGATATTCCATTGCTATCACAAATAGATATGGTGAAATAGGGTCGCCCTGCCTAAGCCCTCTCCTGGCTTGAAATGGTTCAGAAATGACACCATTAACATTAATAGAATATGTAACAGTCTGCATACAAGCCATGATCCAGTGCACAAATTGATAAGAAAATCTCATCTCCAGCATTAAGTACTTCATGAAAGACCATTCAATTTAGTCATACGCCTTTTGAATATCTATCTTTATCATACACCGGGGGGAGATATTCTTTCTGCCATAGCCTTTAATCAATTCATGACTTAGCTCTATATTGTCAAATACTCCATCCGTCCGCCAAGATTATGGCAATTTGCTTGGGCACGAGATTTAATAAAATTGGTGATGATTTTGATGTAGTGGAGAAAGGGTCCCACCACTTTATGAGATGAGTGATTGAGATTGAATTTTGAGTGGTTTTTTTGTAAATAAAGAGTGTTAGTAAGGATAAAATATTAAAGAGGATGGTGAGACCATTGCCATAAAAGGAAAGTGACATAATCTTGGCGGACGCCCGATATAGTAATTGTGACATAATCTTGGCGGACAGAGGGAGTATTACTCTACCCTTCACAAAACAAAAGCAGACTGATTGGCACTAATAAGATAACTCAATACACTCTGCATTCTAGTAGTTAGTGCCTTAGAGATTATCTTATAGATTACACTACAACACGCAATAGGCCTGAACTCTTTAACTGAAGAAGCTGAACTGACTTTAGGTAACAGAGTTATCAAAGTATTGTTGAGAGCTTTAGGTAGAAAGCCTGTATTGAAGAACTCTTGAACAGCTTCAATGATATCTTGTCCAATCCACTACCATGTATGTTGAAAGAAATAGACATTATATCCATCCAATCCTGGTGCTTTAGTTGGGTTCATACTGAAAATGGCATCCTTGATCTCTTGTCCTGTAAAAAGTGCACATAGTAGCATTTGATGACTATGATTTAATATAGGCCCCCTTGCCACTATATTTTTATTAATCATTTGTAATCTTTCTGCAGCACTTCCTATCAACTTCATATAAAACTCCCTAATCTCATTCTGAATGTGCTTTTGTGTGGTGCATCTAGATAAGCTCGGATCAACATCTTAATTGTATTAGCATTTTGTCTGGCCTTGACATATGCATGAAAGAAAAAGTATTTTTGTCTCCCAGCTTGATCCAATCAACTCTAGCTTTCTGTTGCCATACCATTTCCTCAATATTGCTCCACTTTTCAAGCTCTTTCAACAGCTCTCTCTCCTTGGTGATGAGCAATTCATTAAGCTTGTCTGTGTCTAGTTCCTTTTGTATAATCTCAACTCAAATATTACCATAAATATAAAATTTACCAATCCATTGACCAAGTTCAATTATGATCAAATTGTATGTATAATATATATATATATATATATATAATAAATTATTAAATTAAAAAACTTTGATCGGTTCGGTTCCATCCGAATTTTTTTAATATAAAACCGATCCGGTCAAATTTTTTTTTTTTTTTTTAAATTAGAACCTATCCGAAACCAAAGCAATTCAAAACCAAACCAAACCGACCAAACATCAATGGTTTAGTTTGGTTATTTGGATCCGGTTCAGTTTTGCTCACCCCTACATTATTATTATAAGTTGTATAACTTTATTTGAGTTCCATAATCATATTCAATAATGTAATTTCCTTTTCTAAATTTATGTAATTGCTTTAATGTAATTTTCTTATTTAAGTTGAATTTAAAAAAATTAAAACTAATTCATATGAATCGGCACAATGAGCTAAGTCAATACAACAGTAAACTTATTAGAGGGCACAGAGCATTGATGAGCCAACTAAAAGCTCAACCAATGCTAAAGCCCTTAATGAGATCAACGGTGAGCCAGAAGTTATGTTCAGGGTCAACATAAATTTAAAGAATCAACAATAAAGTTTAAAAAATAAAAATCAATATAGATGTAATACCATTTGTATCAAAATATTTTAAAAAAATAATTTTTAAACACAATCATCTCATAATGTTTCTCTTTTATTTATTTATATTGTTAAAATTTTGTATAATAGTTTTATTAACAACTATGTTAGATTATAGATGTTTTAGTTACAATCCACTCTCAAGATTTGTTAAGAACTTTGATACTAAAGAAAATGTTTCTAACTAAAATCATTTATCTTATATGCCTATATATTCATATTCTATTTAAATAAGTGCTCTTGAAAAACAGAGTACTTCATGCTTTGTAGGTATTGAAGCATATATCTTATAAAAATAAAATAATTTAATTTGTTAACAAATATTTAAACAATCAATTACTAATAAGTAATAACTACAAAAGGTCAAATTTTGATTTTTATATACCCACTATAAATATATACTTGCTTCTATTTATGTCAGCACAAGTTTCTAGTCAATTGAGTGAACATGGAGATAGACCATAAGGTATCTGTATTAGTAGGATGAAGTCTTTTGACTCTTTTCTATTCATCTGCAAATTTAAAAAAGTTTGATTTGGGATTATTCTTATTAAAAAAAAATGTGCGCTGCCTCGTTTTTGTCAATGATATCTTCATATCTATATATCCATTCTTTTGTAGTAATCAATTAGTAAAATATAGTGAATGGAGTTTTGAAGTTAATCCCATGAGTAATAGTCAGAATGGGTAGTCTCTTAATTAATGGATTGACTTCTGGTACTAAATTGAGTATTGGAATTCGATTTTAATTGTTAAATTGAATTCAGATTTTAATTAACAATAGAATATGTATATATCGATTTACATTTTTAAGAGGGAATTTGATGCTTTTATCAATGTACGAAATCTTCAGATATGTGCGAATTAATGTTTGCTTTTGGACCTTGATACGAGAACATAAAAATTTTAGCTTCTGTTTTCATTTATATATTTTTTAATTATTTGAGTTTATTTCGATAAATTCTTCTTATATAATTTTTAATAAAAAAATATATTTAATATATTGGAATAGATGTATTAATTTCTTAAAGATCTTCTCCCTACGGAATATAAATTATTACATTTTAAGGATCGTCTCCCAATTATAATGTTTATTGTTTGTTTTTTATTAAGTGAATTGGTTGAAAAATAATTGTGTATGATGAAATTAAGGTTTATTGGAAAAGAAAAGGAAAAAATAATAACCCTTGAAGGCACAAGGACGCAGACTAAGGGCACGAAACTCAAAAAGAGATCGTTAAACAAAGAAACCTAAACCAGAAACATTTGCAAGCTCTACAAGATAGGATAGTCATCCATTTCCGACCAGCGTCCATGGACTACATTGTTCATTGCACGCATACTAGCGCTATTGCTATCATCCACCACAAAATCCCTCGGTTTGTAACCTATATCCACTGCATTCCTGAGGCGATTTTTTATGCTACCTTCCGGAGCTTCTTGCATATGCTCCCTTTCCATACCTTTTCCCGTGCCCTTTGGACGGCCCCGTCCTCTCTTGGCCGGCACTTCTGTGAGCATTTACATTCCCTGATTAACTTGCTCCTCTAACCGACTAATACGTTTAACAATATCCTCCGGGACCGTAGTGGATAAATCCCCACCCCCTGTTATCGGTAGAGACCACAGCCTCCCCCAAACCCAATCCCGATTGAAATGCATAATTCTCATGAGCCAAAGCCATATCGCTCGTGCTCAATCCCGCTCCATCCGGAGCCTCCATCTCCAAGGTTTCATCCACATCCGAGACCTCCTCGTCAAGAACCCTTTCCTTGATAATCACTTCCTTATCCCCCCCGAAATCAATGTCTCCAACAAATCAGGCCCAGCTAAAACCCTGCCATCATGGGCATGCCTAGGAGAATGCGAGAGCCGTTGAGAGCTTTGCCCGCCAACTGCTTGAGAGTCCACAGAGGGGTTGCCTCTCTCGTGAGCACCCTGTTTCTTGTTGGCCTGCGCACCTGCCGGAGGAGTGCCCTCAATCTGTCCCTCCTCCGTGACCTCAAGAACTTTGTTATGATCAAAATCAGAATCCAAAACTACAGGCACCTGCTGTGCAACCAGGGCAGTCAGCTCTTTACGAACAGACCCCTTGACGGGAAATTCAGTTGGCTGGT
Source organism: Salvia miltiorrhiza (assembly GCF_028751815.1). Taxonomy (NCBI): domain Eukaryota; kingdom Viridiplantae; phylum Streptophyta; class Magnoliopsida; order Lamiales; family Lamiaceae; genus Salvia; species Salvia miltiorrhiza. The sequence continues at coordinate 34,411,761 of NC_080394.1, read as the reverse complement.
TTGCCAAAATAACGAGAGGATTTGTTACCTTAGTAGCATGGGCAATAGGCTGCCAGTTTTTTCCTTTAGCTCTCAGAACCACAAACCCATCCCCCACCAGCTATTCGACGTCAGGCCCTTTCGTGGCGTCCATCAAAGGCGGCTTCGGATCAGTCTTCTTTTCGTTCGTTGCCCTTTTATTTTTATTGCATTTATCTCTACTGTGTCCCGTAAGCCTACAGTGTGAACAATAGAGCGGTAACTGTTCATAATAAAATTCAATATAGAAAGAGTGGTTACCACATCCAAGAGTCATGGATTCTTGCAGCGGCTGTGCTAGATCAACTTCCACCAAAATCCGGGCAAAATGCCCAACTTCTCTATGCACCGAGGGGCTGTCAAATCGAATCGGCAGACCAATGGTGCGTCCAATAGCAGCAAAAACTTCCGAGTGCCAGAGTTCAATTGGTAGATAATATATCCGGACCCAAACATGGCATAGGGAAGAGATCTCTTTATAAGGGTCGAAGAAATTGACCCACTCTCTGATTCTGAGAGATCCTTTTGACAGCTCCCATCCTGTTCGCTATTTCACCAAAGCTTTATCCTCGGCACAAGTAAAATTAAGAATGTAGAAACCTTTGGCCATAGGCGTGAGAGTCCAGTTCTCCTTAATCTGCCATGTATGTTGTAATTCCGCTTTAAGATCACCAGTAGTTCGAGGTTTATCACCCTTATGAAGCAGGAGCCTCCCAATAAGGGCATGGCTGAAGTCGTCGACCTGTTTCATGTAGAAATCCACAGGAATATCTAGGTTATAAGAATCACCAATCTTTTCAGATTGTAGAGAGACGAATTTATTAGCCAAAACATCAGGTTTGCGTGTTGTGCACGGGTTAGCAATATTAGCATAGGAATGCCTAGCGTTGGCAGTAGTATTAGTCAGAGAAGAAATACTTTTCCACTGCTCGTTAACAGCAGCAGAAGTCGAAGCAGAAGCAGCAAGTTTCTGTGGGATATCAGCAATACCAGCAGAAGATGTAGATGAAGGAATACCAGTAGGGTTTTTATCTTGCAAAAGTGGAGATCCAGCAGCAGTGGACGTCGAAAGTTGTTGGAGATTGGAGGAAGGTTGAGAGCTAATCGATCTGAGAGGCCCGCCATCGCCGGAGCGGGATCCGGCGCCGGGAACGTAGGCGGCAGAGCTAGGGTTTTAGAGAAACCCTAGAGAGAAAAACGTCCATCTCCTCCTCAAAAAAATTCAAATACTGCGTGTCAAAAAAATTGTGTATAATTCTCTATTTTCATCTTGATAATTGAATTTTTTTTCTCATTGCTAGTTATAGTTTGAATATGTCATATATCAACAAAAGAGAATTCATCGAGCTTGCTCTTGATGGTGGTAACTATTTGACTTGGGCTTTGAATGTTGAAATATATCTTGCCTCATGTGATTTGAGCGATTCTATAGTTTCAGATTCCTCATGTAGCTCTGCCCAGAAGGCGAAAGCTTTGATTTTCTTGCCTCATCATCTGAATAAGGACTTAAAATATGAGTACCATACTGAAAAGGACCCTGTTGTCATATGAAAATCTCTGAAGGATCGCTTTGATAAAAAAAAAAAAGGACATTGTTCTCCTTCAGGCACAATATGATTGTCTTAATTTACGCTTTCAGGATTTCAAGTTCGTGATTGAGTATAATTCTACCTTGCACCGTATTGTGTCACAACTGAAACTTTGTAAGCAGGAAGTTACAGAGATTGATTTGATAGAGAAGACTCTATCTACTTTTCATGCCAGTAACTTTGTACTCCAGCAGCAGTACATGGCCAAAAATTATACTAGGCATAGCTCATTTCTGCTTTATTTGTAGCAGAAAAACATAATCAGCTTTTGATCAGAAACCACAATGCAAGGCCGATTGGTTCACAAGCAGTGCCTGAAGCACATGCTACCACTTATAGAGGTGGTCGAGGGAGAGGCCGAGGAAAAGCAAATTGGTCCCGACGTGGTGGACGAGGTTGGTCCCATAGAGGAGGTCGAGGACATGGATACAAGCATGTTGCTAGATTCTAAAGTCGTGAAAAAGGATTTCATAAGACATCTCATCCACAAAAAGTCAGTACATCTCAACAAACTACCGAAACGCTATAAACTTGTCATAGGTGTGGGTGCGAGGGTCATTGGACTCGTACATGTCGCACTGCAAAGCACCTCGTTGAAACATATCAAATGTTGCAAAAGGACAAGAAAGACAATAAAATTCAAAGTGAAATACACCATGCCAGTTTGCCTGAAGCAAATTTGGAGTTTAATGCTGATGATGATGATTTAATGCAACTTGATCTTGAAGATTATGTAGATCAAAATAATTTGAATTGTTAGACTATTCAGACATTTTAGGATTTTATTTATGGTTTCATGTTTTATTTCCAAACTCTTAGTACTTTAGTTTATTGTGTATTTTGTTGGACTTCTTTTGGATATTTTTAGTATTTGCAGTACTTAAATTTTTATTATTACCGTAAACTATTTGCTATTTATATTTGTTATTTTTTTAATGTATACACCTTCAAGGTGTTATTTTAAAATTTTAAGTACTGCAAATACTAAAAATATCCAAAAGTCTAACAAAACACACAATAATAAACTAAAGTACTAAGAGTTTGGAAATAAAAACATGAAACCATAAATAAAATCCTAAATCCTAAAATGTCTAAATAGTCCAACAAATCAAATTACTTTTGATCTCCATAATCTTCAAGATCAAGTTGCATTAAATCATCATCATCAGCATTAAACTCCAAATTTGCTTCAGGCAAACTGGCATGGGGTATTTCACTTATCGAATTTTATTGCCTTTCTTGTCCTTTTGCAACATTTGATATGTTTCAACGAGGTGCTTTGCAGTGCGACATGTACGAGTCCAATGACCCTCGCACCCACACCTATGACAAGTTTATAGCGTTTCGGTAGTTTGTTGAGATGTACTGGCTTTTGGTGGATGAGATGTCTTATGAAATCCTTTTTCACGACTTTAGAATCTAGCAACATGCTTGTATCCACGTCCTCGACCTCCTCTATGGGACCAACCTCGTCCACCACGTCGGGACCAATTTGCTTTTCCTCGGCCTTTCCCTCGACCACCTCTATAAGTGGTAGCATGTGCTTCAGGCACTGCTTGTGAACCAATCGTGGTTTCTGATCAAAAGCTGATTATGTTTTTCTGCTACAAATAAAGCAGAAATGAGCTATGCCTAGTATAATTTTTGGCCATGTACTGCTGCTGAAGTACAAAGTTACTGGCATGAAAAGTAGACAGAGTCTTCTCTATCAAATCAATCTCTGTAACTTCCTACTTACAAAGTTTAAGCTGTGACACAATACGGTGCAAGGTAGAATTATACTCAATTACGGACTTGAAATCCTGAAAGCGTAAATTAAGCCAATCATATTGTGCCTGAGGGAGAACAATGGCCTTTTTTTTTATATCAAAGCGATCCTTCAGGGATTGCCATAGGTACTCATTTTTTAAGTCCTTATTCAGATGATGACGTAGGAAAATCAAAGCTTTCGCCTTCTGGGCGGAGCTACATGAGGAATTTGAACTATAGTATCGCTCAGATCATAGGAGACAAGATATATTTCAACATCCAAAGTTCAAGTCAAATAGTTACCATCATTAAAAGCAAATTCGGTGAATTCTCTTTTGTTGATATCAGACATATTCAAACTCGCAAGAAATTACCAAGTCGCTGAAAATATATAAGATATATTTGATCTAATTTTACTTTTCATTCTTTATTTATTTTTTATGAGATGCGTTTCCTAAGAACTTTGAATTTTGAAAAGATAAATGTAAATGAAATAAGTGTTCTAGAAGTTTTGACATAATATCACCATGGATTCTTTAGAATCTGAAACTTTACATTATTGTTATTCATTCGAGAATGACGGCAGAGTCCATCAAAATAAGTAACCAGTATTTTAAAACCCTAAATAAAAAGATTAAGCAAATTTCACAATGTCGATTCAAATAAAATTTCGGAAACACACCACACAGAATATCAGTACTAAATTAACAATTAACAAAACCCATCTAAGATATCATAGCAAAAACGAATTAACACACGAATTCAGTAACAACAAAATCATATGAGTTACCACATGTTACCGCCGTCAAAATTTTTCGAAACTCACGGAAGCAATCTCTTTAAAAACATACTTTCTTTAAAGTAATAATTACAATTTCCATTGATCAATGAAAAATTACCCATAAAGATTTCAGATGTTTCGATTTATATAATTTGGGAATCGAAAGAAATTACCTTGCAAGAAAAATACGATTTTTTCTTATGATCTATCTCCGTATTCACTCAATTGGCTAGAAACTCATGCTAATAACGTGTTGTAATATCTCCTTCTTCAAATAATCCTTAAAGTACAAAAGATTCAGAGAGAAGATAAGAGAAGGAGAGAAAGAGAAGAGAGAACAATATTATGTATTTTTATAACCGTAGAATCTCTGTTCCATCATATATATATATATATATATATATATATATATATATATATATATATATATATAGGGTGTGGTTCTAGAGAGAACTACATTATTTGTGAGAACGGAAGAACCATTAAATCTAATGCATTCACTGTAAAAATTAATGCATCCGCGGTTAAAATTAATGCACTCAAAAAAATAAAAAAAAAATGCTCCCTTCAGGATTCGAACCCAGGATCTGCATTCATCCAACAAGATGATGCATCCACCGTAGATCTTGATGATCGAATGGCTGAAAATGGTTCTCCGGTCTTCTTTTATTTATGGTTCTTTCCTGAACCTCTCCCTATATATATATATATAGGGTTGGGTTCCGGTGGATCCCTATGCTTATAATAGATCCGTAGATCCAAATCTAGAGGGTTGGTGACACGTGGCAAGGCATTTCAAGGCAAAATCTGGAGAGGGGTAAAATTGGAATTTAATTTTCGAAAAAAAAAAATAAAAAAAAATTAGATTTTCTCAAAATAGGTATATTTTAGATGCATAAAGTTTCATACGAGAATGCATGAACTTTCATATAAAAATGCATAAAGTTTCATATAAAAATGCATAAGATTTCACCCCACCCCAACCCCACCCCCACACCCCTGAACCCCACCCCACCCCACCCCAGAACCCCACCCCACCCACCCCCTACCCCCCAACCACCCCCCCAAAAAAAATTTTTTTTTTTACTTTTTTAAAAACTGATTTTCTGACCACTGACCCACCCCTACCCCCACCCCCCCCACCCACCCCCCAACAATTTTTTTTTATTTTTTATTTTCTCAAAAACTGATTTTCTGACCACTGACCCCCCCACCCACCCCCCACCCAACCCCCCATTTTTTTTTTGAAAATCAGTTTTGAAAAAAATAAAAAAAAAAATTGGGGGGGTGGGGGGTGGGTGGGGGGTGGGGGTGGGGGTCGGCCAGCAATCAGAAAATCAGTTTTTGAAAAAAAAAAAATTTTGGGGGGGGTGGGGGGTGCGTGGGGTGGGGGGGGGGCGCATGGGCAGGGGTGGGGTGGCAAAACTACCAGATTTATTAAAATGAAATGCATTTTTTGTATAATTTAATGCATTTTTATGTGAAAACTTTATGCATTTTTGTTTGATTTTATATGCATATGAAACATGCCTATTTTTGGGGGGTGGTAATGGGGAGAGTTGGGGGTGGTGTGGGCTGGATTGGGGGGTGGTATGGGGTGGGGTGGTGAAAATACCAAAATTGGAAAAATTAAATGCATTTTTCTGTTCAAACTTATGCATTTCATGTGAAAACTTTATGCATCTTTGTGTGAAACTATATGCATCTAAAATATATCTATTTTGAGAAAATCTAAAAAAAAAATATATATTTTTTTAATTATTAAATCCGAAAATTACATTCCAATTTTACCCCTCCAGATTTTGCCTTGGAATCCTTGCCACGTGTCACCATCTTGATGCGCCACATGTCATAAATGTGTGGTCAAGATTTGGATCTAGGGATCTATTATAAGCATTGGGATCTATATGATCCCATTCCTATATATATATATATATATATATATATATATATAGGGTGCGGTTATAGTGAGAACCACAATTATCGTGAGAACATAAGAACCAATAAAATTACTGCATCTCCTATACAAATTAATGCATCCGCTATTAAATTTAATGTATCCGAAAAAAATAATTTTTTGCTCCCTTCAGGATTCGAACCCAGCATCTACATCCATCCACCAAAATGATGCATCCACCGTAGTCTTGATGATCGAATGGCTTAAAATGGTTCTCCGTTCTTATTTTATTAATGGTTCTTATTTGAACCTCTCCCTCTATATATATATATATATATCCTCCCCTAAATTAATAACCTCATTTAACTGCTGGAATACTCGAGCCATTCTTTATATATGTCGTTATGTGATTTTATATTTTTTACAATTTATTTGACGTTGTGTCATTTCATTCCACATATACCCCTATTTTACTTAAATGTGTGTTCCCATTTTCGATCATTCTCAATTAATATTTGATGACTCTCATTTCTTCTATACTAGAACGTCCATTCGTGCGATGCACGACGAAAATAAAAATTAACGATATATTTAAATAAATATAAATAAATATAAAATATATTTTAAAAATAAAATAAAATAATTCACGTCAATTATTCAATAAAATCTTGAATTTAAAAATTATATTAACAACTTTGTATAAAGTGTAATAAAAATTATTCAATAACAAAAATTAGCATTTACACATTATTATTATAGAGTTACACGTCATCATAAATATTTTCATATACAAACATAAATAAAAAGTTATAAAATTTTAATGAAAAGAGAGAAAATAAAATATTTTAAAATTTTCATAACTTTATTCATTTTAAATTTATTTTTGATGTTTTTATACAATAGTATTAAATTTAAGACGCATATTAAAAAATCATGAATTAAATTTGACAATATTTACAAAAGAATTAAATTATGAAAAACTAAAAGAAAAAAAGAATGAAAAAATTGATGGAAGAAGAGAGAGAGAAAAAGAGAGGGAAAAGATGGAGGGAAAAACTCCTCTTTTATATATTATATAGATTTGATTTTTTTTTTGGTTCAAATTAATTTAGGGGAGGATTATTAATGGCTCCAGTATTCCAGCAGTTAAATGAGGTTATTTTATTTCATACGAGGAGATTTTTTTAAAATTTTACACCAAAATCATGATTGCGATTAAGAATAAATAATCATTTAATAAGGTTAATTTAGATAAAATATTTTTTTATTAATAAGTGTGCATAAGCACAAAACGACATATATAAAGAATTGGTGGGAGTATTATTTACAATATGGAGTTAGAAGAACGATTAATGTAAATAGAGAGGAGGTTTGACCATTGGATGGGATGCATATGATTAATTAATTAGTTGATGCGCAGCACGTCACGGTTGGAGTTGGATTAGTGGCCTCCCACCCACATTCTGCGACGCTTCTTCTACTTCGTCGTCTATATATATACGCAGCATTTGCACATTCTATTTGTAAACAAAATGAGAACTTTTCTCTTCACAGTCGCAGCACTGCTACTCCTGTGCGGCGCCACCGCGGAGTCCGACGTCTTCCACGTGACCGGCAGCGTGCTCTGCCAGGAATGCGGCGAAGGCTGGAATGAATGGGTCAATGGCGCCAACCCTATCCAAGGTAACACATTAATTAATTAATTAAGAGAAATCGAGAATTAATAATAAAATGGTGTTGGTGCGTGCAGGGTGCAAAGTGTCGGTGACGTGCTTGGACGAGAGGAGCAGAGTGGTGCAGTACACCAGCGACTTGACCGACGAGGCCGGAAACTTCGAGGTGGCTTGTAAGAAATACGTGAATGGCAAGAAGCTGAATCCGCACAACTGCTACTTGAGGCTGGTGTCGTCGCCGCACCCCGTCTGCAACGTGGCCACCAACTTCGCCGGCGGCAAGAGCGGGGTCAATCTCCACCGCCCAAACGTCGTCTACAGAGACATAATAAAGTACGCGCTGGGCCCCTTCTACTACACCACTCCCATGTGCGATGAACCTGATACCACCGATCAACAAACTTCCGATGATTCCAAGCAGAACAACTATTAGATTTTTTGCATTTTCATTTCCTCATTGTTCATTGCCCATTCATATAATTTGAAATTCATTACTATACAATGTTTTCCCCCTCCCCAACTCCCCCAAGTCCAAAAAAAATTACGGGTTCCTAATGTGCTTAATCATGTTCGTTTTGTTAGGGAAAAAAAAAAATACTATATGAACTTTAATATTGCAGTAAATTTATTATTGATTTAATTTTTTTCTCAAATTATTAAGTTAGAATGTTGATGTACTTATTGAATGTTTTAAAAAACAGTGACATTTCTAAACGAATTTATTTTTTAAAAAATGTGTGATGAATACATATTGACATTCCAACTTGCTACGTCAACTTTAATTTGAATAAAAAATTAATTTGTGGTAAAATTACTACATTAAAAAATTTTGACTTCTAAAATTTATGCGCAAAATCGAACTACCCCTAAAATTGGTGTATTTAAACGCAACCCTTGTCCAAACAACACTAAAGGATACGAAACGACAAGCTCTTGATACATGTTAAACAGCTTAATAATGTTCAGGCTAGATAATAATACAGCTTCCATTCATGATTTGGCTCATAATAAACGACGACAAACGAGTCAAGCGGGCCTTTTGGAGAACATACACGCAAGTGTGTGTGTGTGTGTGTGTGTTAATACAGCACGAAATAGTGTGTTATACAAGCAGAAAAAGCAGCTGACAAAGTTCAATACCCAAATACATAATAGTATTATTATAGAAGACAGAATTTGACAGAACGCTTCAGCACAAACTATCAGCTTCGATAGAGAAATTTCCAAAATCTTTTAACTATTTCACGTTTGAAGTTCAACAGGAAAACAACAATTGTATTACACTAATAGAACAATTGTACAAAGAGGGCCGGGCGAGAAGCGGACAGCTTCCAAAAGTACAGCATTTTCTTAGCTGGTTGCAGAAGTCTTGGCGGCAAGGTGGGTAAGAGCACGTTTATGATAAGTATGTCGCATCTTCTTGTATTTCTGTACAAAGGCTGAAAGATCGATTTCTCTATCAAGGAGCTGCTGGTGCAGGGCTTCAGACTCCTCTTCTGTTTTACTCATTGCATCTGGGATAGTACAACAATAACTTGATTTAATGAGCTAATATCATTATTTGAAAGTGGTAAGAAAAGAATAAAATCTACTCTTCTGCTTTAGAAAGCCAATTAGTGTCCTGTTGTAAGAAACTTAAGAGTAAGGACCTGACAGGAAGTCATGACATGTGAAGCAAAACATTGATAACACCGGCATGGATAATGTCCAAACACTACTATCGGCAACCAATATACGAAATATCAATGTCATAGGCATAAAGCAAAAAACAAAGGCAGATGAAATTCAATTGCCTAGAGTACCTTGAAGCCGATGGATGAGTGATGACGGAGAATAGTACTTTAGAGTTTCGTCCTTTTTTCTTTCTAGGTCATGCAATTTTTCTTGAGCAGCAGCCAACTCTGTAGTTCGGATTATTCTGCACTAAAGTCGCAAACCAAATAGATAAAAATTGTCACCTTTGCAACTAGGAAGCTAAGAGTTAAACTGTTAAGGAATAAATGATGGTGACCACAATGTAAGGCTATAAAGTTTACCTGGTTCCTTAGCTCCATTATGCGTGGTTCTTTTTCCAGATTCTCTCCTGGACTCAGGAAAATAAATTTTGTTTAGTATATAACTCGAACAATGCTACTGAAAATTGTGGAGAACAGTTAACTTACTTGCTAGCTGCAGTGTTTCATTCCTGAGTTCATCTCTGACCTGATTGAGAAAATACAAGATGGAGATCATTATGGTTACTAGCAAAATAGTGCTAGAAAACCATCTTAACAGAACAAGCACGGATCGCATATTAATGTCGGAAAGTGAGAATTGACAATTGCAAGACTACATGCAACACACAACCACAAAGTGAGCAAAAGAAAGATGTACCCTCTTTCCAAGTTCAGGAGAAACTAGAAAGACATTAAAAAATAATAATAATAATAATAATAATAATAAAAAATAAAAAAAAATCGTGTAGATGCATCTCTTCTAAATAATACTCCCTCCGTCCCAATATTCATGGCTTGTATTCCTTTTTGAGCCGTCCCACGTTACTTGGCTCGTTTCTTTTTTTAGCTATAATTAGGATTTAGGAGTAAATTAATAACTTAATTAACTACACTATAGAAGTCAAAAAGTAACCTAATTTCTAAATTCTAAAGTTCTCATCCATCTACAGCCTCTCTCATCTGCCCCTAAATTTCTCTCTCTTGTCCGCCTCCACCCTCCACCGCGTCCACCGCCTCCGCCGCGCCCTCCGCCTCCGCCACGTGTTCTACCTCCGCCTCCATCCTCCGCCGTGTCCTCTGCCTCCCCTAAATTTCTCTCCCTTGTCCGCCTCCACCGCCTCTACCCTACACCCTCCCCCGCGTCCACCGCCTCCGCCCCGTCCTCTGTCTCCCCTAAATTTCTCTCTTTTGTCCGCCTCCAACCACGGGAAGATCTCCTCGCAATCCTCAAACCGCGGGCCGATCTCCTCGAATAACTTAGGGATTTGCAGGGATTTAGGGAAAATCGTCTGATTTTGGGAGGTTACTCCATGGGTGAGAAATGGTGGTTTTGTTGCTGTCAGTGAAGAGGATGAAGAGTTGGAAACCTCTTTGACTTGGCCATGAAACTTGCCACAGGAGAGGCAGAGGTGGGAAATTTGGAACTGTGAGAGGAGAGATTAGGCGAGGGAGAGAGAGAGAGAGAGAGAGAGAGAGAGAGAGCAGGGATCTGTGAGAGGAGAGATTAGGGGGTGGGAGAGAAGATTAGAACGGTGCGTCTTAATCCAAATCAACATTAATCCCCTAATTTTTGTCTCCTAAATACTCGTGCCCAAAAGTTTTGAGCCATGTATATTGGGACGGAGGGAGTAATACTTAAGGGACAAATCAATTTGGCAGATGTACGATTTAAAAAAAAATGGTATACATCCAAATAAGTAGACTGTGTACATGCTATGAAAACAAACTTACAAGAATAATTATGGATAAACACAATAGAGAGGAGCGTAAGAATCCAGATTCTCATTTACATTAATATAATACAGTCATACAAAAAAGGGGACAAAAATATCTACCACTTTCCAAGATCAGGAGGAAACTGAAATCATCAAAGGAAATCAGGAAACAGAAATAAATGGGCTCTAAACCAACTACAAGTTAAAGAGATTTTACAAACAACTACACAATCTATCAAGTATCATGAGAAGATACACATGATTAAGTGCAATATAGCAACACAGTATCATTTTTATGTTTATTATGTTCCAAGGTTATAACAGCATACACAAGGAGTAAAGTCTATGCACCAGATGTGATGCTTCAACTGCTTCAGATACTACCTTGGATACCCTTTCTGATGGCCTATATAATTTAAACCTTCTAATACTCTTTTAAATGAAATGAAAATTTGAGCAGCAGATAAAAGTAAAACATGGTATGATACATATGAAATTTGGTATTAGAAAACAATCTGAACTGAAACTCACCCTATTTTGTGTTTTGACAGGTTCCAGTGAATACAATAGATTCTGATAAGCATCCTTGTCTGATAGAAGCTTCCTCAGCTCATCAACACTGAACAATGTTAGTCAACAAAGATGATAATGAGAAACTGTCCCAGGCTATGAACTTAAACCATTCATTAACATCCGTATATTACAGATACATTTGTAATTTTGTATGTGTGTTCTTCTACATTTCTATCTATGATCCTTTTACTGGGGACATAAGATAAGGAAATTGATTTAGTGAAGATCATCTTATTCATTTGCTGGAACCTCAGTGCAAGACATAAAGACAACAGGCTGTTAATTGCAAATGTGAAAACACATTTACCAGTCAGTGCAGAAAAGATTATTCTTTTGCAAGTAGTTCATACACTTGCCAAATTGGAAAAGGAACATAATGATCAAACAATTGGGTGCTCCTTCAAAGTAGCATCCTAACCGATAAGCTCATAAACTAGGGCAGTCATAAACATCTAATAAAAATAAACTGGCGATCACCTCTTATCTTTCAACATAGCAATGATGCCCGCAGCCTCTGCAGGTGAAACGTTTGACAAAGAATTTGGTCGGTCTGTTGGTCTTGATATGCCAAAGCTGCTAGATGTACTCGATCCAGGTGTAGTAGGGCGAGAGGAGCTGGATGAACTAATGACAGAAGGTGGGTACCATGAGTCTGTGGGCATTTCCTGAGGACGGGTCTGAGGTTGCGGCTCCTGAGAGCCCCTGTGGAGAGATGCAACCCGCATAAATAAACACATTACTAGATAGATAAGAATCAAGCAAGAAGAGAGAACAGTGTGCTTTGATCGCTCCATCTCCTTCATTATTACTTAACACATTACTGAAAAAGCTTAACAGAAACGATGATAAATATTCACATCATTAATCCATATCAAATATGTTTAACCGAACAGAGCCAAATCAAAAAGATCTCCACACGTTTATTTGAAAATATTCAAGTCGACTATTAGGCAACAATTAAAAACCATTCAACTGATATACTGCACACATTACGAACACTGTAAGTTTGTAACTGCCCAAAAAGAAAAAAGAAAAAAAATCAGAACTGAAAAAAAATCGATTGTCTACCCTAATACTTCTGCTTTGAGAATCTACAAAATCGAATACAAGCAATACCACAAAACAAAATCAACTCAGCGTTAGAAAATCGAAAATTCTATCACACCAGAGACTAAAAATTCCTTAACGATTCGACTCGAAGCCGTTCTTTTCACCGATAGAGGCAGATAAATTTCAACAACTTGGGAATTGTCCAACAATCATGGTATCTAACATGCTTCACTCGTTGGTAGGTCACCCAATTCATTTCAGCAAAAGAAGACAGAGAGAGAGAGAGAGAGAGATTGGAAAAAGACTGATTACCAGAAATTTTTGAACATGACTTTGAAGAGGTCTCAGTCGTCGGTGGTCTGATCAAAATATAAAACAAGAAGGGGAATCAAAATTTCCAATAACACCCAATCGATTTATCAGCAGGAAATTCCAATTACATCAAGATTGGATTTTGATTGGATTAGGTTCCCCTTTTCTTCTTCTACGTTTTCTATAAACAAACGTATTTTTGGGATAAAATGTATACGTGGTTTTGTTTACACAAGTTCAAACTAAATTACTTAAGCGTGTTGGTTTTCTCCCTAACCACTTTCTTCTCTACTTCTCAAGTACTCCCTCCGTCCGCCAAAAGTGGATCACTTTGGCTAGGCACAGGAATTAATAAAATTGATGATAATTTTGATGTAGTGGAGAAAGGGTCCCACCACTTTATGAGATGTATGGTTGAGATTGAATTTGGGGTGGTTTTTTTGTAAATAAAGAGTGTGTAAGGATAAAAGATTAAAGTGAATGATGGGACCATTTCTATAAAAGGAAAGTGGTATACTCTTTGCGGACGCCCGATATAGTATAAGTGGTCCACTTTTGGCGGACGGAGGGAGTATTATTTATATTACCACACACTTATGTACCATCAGCATTGAAATTAAATAATTTATTTCCTTGGTCCACGATACAATTTCCACTTTATTAATGATATGAATTTTAAGAAGATGATGAATATTACTCTTTTTGTTCCATTCAAATAGACTCGTTTTTCTTTTTAAAACGTCCTACTAGAATATGCCCAATCTTAATTTTAGAAATATTTAGGGGTTTATTAATTAAACTTTGACAATTAATTAAGAGAGATATACCCTCTAAATAAATCTTAATATGCCTTATTGTATTTCACATCGGCCATTCCTCTCATTCTTCTCTCTCTAGCGGCGCAAACCCTAGTCAACTTCTCTCCACCCATTGTCTTCTACCTCTGTCGCCGACTCTCCACCCCTCAACCGCAACCCACCTCTGTGAAAGCTCGCCGTGATGTATACTCCAAACCCCACTTCGATTTGTACGGAATCTGACCATTTAATGATCGATTCCGTCGAAATCGATCCTCTAAGCGATGGCTACGACTCCGATTTGCAATATTCCGATGGATCTGAAAATTTGCTAGATCTTGGTGGCTACTTTCCCATTCTCTTCGAGAGGGCAGATAGGAGGTGGTTCGAGAGGGGTTTGATGCCAAATACACTGGTTCCGGAAATCGATGTACCAGAGACCGTGGTTCCTGAAACCGATCTGCCGGAGCCGGTGGTTGCTAAAGAAGAAAAGGCGGTGGTTGGTAAAGAGGAAGAGGCAAAAATTGCGGGGAAACTCGTGTATGGATTCTAGAGGGTGCTAGATCTAATGTTGGGAATCTATTTTCCCTTCTACAAACGGGTGAGGAAATTCCTTTTACTTGTAAGCCTCTAGAAATTGTTGTTTTTTGTTGCATGTGTAATGAGAAAGAGCATGATGTGGATTTGAGGTTGAAATCTAGTTGTGGCTATGATGATGTTATGTTGGCTCCTGATTTTGCATTCGTGAACCCTAATTTGTGTTGCCATTTTGGCCATAAAACCACATCGATGATTCCATACGAGGAGATGTGTTTAAGGCTGTCATCTTATGTAGCCCCGTTTCGTTAAGCCTTCATGTGTTTTTGCTTCTGCCTTGTGTATTCTGTGATGAGTTGCTTTGTTCTCAACTTGATGTTTTGTGATGGGTTGCTATGTTTTGAGCTTGTTGTTGTCTGCACTGTTCTTTCCCTGACTCTTTGAATTGCTTGTTGTTGGCTTTGAATTGCTGCCTTGTTATTTTACAAAATGTTGCATCATTTTTTACATTGATTGAGCATGTAATGTTACAAAAAATAGGCCTCAGTCCTTACAAAAAGGAGTGACTAAGGCCTTTGGTTTTTTACAACTAAGATTTTTCAAAATGTACCAAAGGATTCTAAACTATAGACTAAGTCAGCCACATTTGATGCATTACAAAAGAGTTTAAATCTAGGCTTTCATTAAAGTGAGTTGACCGTGATGTTCATAGCCCAAGTCTTCCATGATGTCTTACATTCTTTCTTCTTCCCCTGACTGTATCATGTGTGACGAGTTCAGAAATAATTCCAATAATAAAAATATAAAAATATAAGACGACATAAGAATATACATGGTTCGATCATATTGATCTACGTTCACGGAGGTTGCCCCAGTATTTTACTATAGTTTGTGTGTGATTACATTTACATAATTGAGAGATGAATAGAGCATAGCCTAAAAATACTTATAAGAGCCCTATTTATAAGCTATAAAGTAAACTTGACCCCTAAAGCCCATTCATTAATACTTGGGTTCATTAACTCAAACAATTAGGCCCAAGCCTTATTACACTAATCTTCGTCCTGGAATTGAGCTGGCACGAGACATAGCTGGAAGACAGAGCTAAGCTTTTCCAAGGCGAGAGCCAGGTTAAGCTGCCACGATAACTCTCGATTGATAAAGTCAGCTTTGTCAAGTCAGCGCTGCATCAAATAATAATAATAATAATAATAATAATAATAATAATAATAATAATAATAATAATAATAATAATAATAATAATAATAATAATAATAATAAAGAGAAATATTTCAACCCTGTTAAGCACATCGTTGGTGCGTATTTTACTCCTCATCAGCTACTTCTCCCCCAGTTTGGTTGAACTGTGTCTCCTTCGTGTTCAACCAGTGAAGTTATTGCTAGAGCCAATGTTGTGCTGCTCTCCCAAGTCTACCTAACAACCATGATATTTTAGCTCCGCCACTCACTTAAGACGAGATGTTTTCACTTTGCACAGTAGCAAAGTCAAAATACTTCGGCCCTGCAACCCCGTAACTCATCAAAGATTAAATATTTTAGCTTTGCAAAACAATCAAAGACAAAATATTCTAGCCCTGCAAATTGTCAATCACATAAGAAATTTTAGCTCTGTAAATCAACAAAGATAAGAATTTTTCCTTGATTTTAGAGTCGTCGTTGCAGGCTTGATTTCTCTTTTGATTTTTGAACATCGTCAAAGGTGATCAACTTTCATTTCTTTGAGCGCATAAGAAAACCAACACTTGAATAGGTGAGCAATATGAATACTTTGTGTTGGGCGAATAAGAAGGTCGTCACAAGAAGATACCGATATTATATGTAACCTCGTCAAGGCAGAGAGACATAATATTTTGATAGTGTGAGAAAGACCAACATAGATAATTATCAAATCTGACCGACATACTCTGTTATTGGGTGCGTGAGAAGACTAGTGCGTGAGAGTACCGATACTTGATTGAGAGTGTCCTTTATTGAGTTCCAAAGAGTAAAGATAGCAGACGAGAAATATCATCGTTGGACGATTTAGGAACACACCATAGAGGTGGCTTTATTCACCGTTGGGTGATTTAGAACCCAAGCATATCACACGGGGATAGCTTTAAGAATGAACATATCACACCCTAATGAGGACTCCCGATGGTACAGCCCTGAGAAGGACTCCCGATGGTACAACCTGTAATACCCCGTATATTTTATAATATTTTTATTAGTATATATATTTGTTAAAGGAATTAAATAGCTTGAGATGTTATTTAATTAATTGAGTATTAGTTACTAATGAGTTTATTAATTTAAGTAATCAATATCAATTATTAAATCAATAGTGAGAATAATAGGTGAATATTTATTTACTTGTTTCTTCATGGATGTGAATAGTTTTGATAGAATAGTGGGTGATTAGCTCTATTAATTTAGTAGTTGGAAAATATTTCTTTAAGTTTGTTTTTAATTTATTAATTTCAATAAACAATTAGCTAGTGTGTTAACTACCTTTCCAATATATGAGATATTAAAGTTACATTTTATTTATTATTATTTCCTAAGTGGGCTGATCAGTAGAGGGCACCAAATTGGATTCTAAATTACATTGCATCAAATATTTTAATTCTTAGGGCACAAGTCCCCCCCAAAAAAGGGGATAGTTAAATAAGTGTATTAGAATTGAGAAATCTCATTTTCCCTTGTTCCTGGACTCTTGACTTTTCTCCCAAAAGAAAACAGAACCATCATCTTCCTCTTTCAAGTTGAATTCGTAGAGAAATCTCAAGCAGAAGCTGCACTACTTTAAAAGAAAAGGTGAATTTCTTCGATTCTCTGTTTTCCTACAAGTATAGCATGAAGAAAATTTATGTTTTAAAATCTAGGGTTTTCGAAAAATTTGGGGATTTAATGTTGGAGTTGAAGTATGGTATAAATATTGAGATATATTATGTTTTTGATGTTCCTAAGCCGGATTGTGGTGATTAATTGTGTTAATTGTTACTTAATTTTGATTTTACTCAAGTTAGTATAAACCCTAGGTTTGAGTTCGAAAATTTTGATTATGTTCTTGAGTAATTGAGTTCATATATGTGTTCTTGAGCTGGAACTATGTCATATATGAGTTTATTATGAGTTTACACCACATAGTTTGGGAGATTGATTTTGTTAGTTTAGTGAAAATTATGGCTTTGAGTTAAGAAGGTTCACATGCTATTGTTTGATGGAGATATGTATATTATGATGTGATTTTATTAATTATTGAGATTAGAACAACCCTACTACCCAATTCTTTTATAAAGCTCTATTGTATAAAGAGCAGAGAAGTGATAAAGTTGCTATGTTTATGCATATAGTTGAGAGTAGTAGCATTGGTGGAGTTTAATTTTAGCTCATTAATTGAGGTTTCTTTTAAGGAGATTGAGATGATTAAAGATATTAGTTTATTAAACTAAATATGTATATATTAATTGAGAATTGACAAACATCTTTGAGCTTATTCTTTTTTCTTATTGAGTTAAGAGGAGTGAGCGGTGTTATTGTATTGATGATATGATGTGAGGAAATGTTAGGATGATAAGTGAATAGCAAATATGAGTTATTGTTGTAATATTATATTTATATATATATTTCCTTACTTATTTTTCTTACAAAAAAAAATCTTTATCTATCTAAAGGCTCCGGCTAGGAACGAGCCTGACACTAGAGTACGAAGTAAGAGAAACATATCAGGTGGGCTTACTAACTCAAGAAACAAAGATGCATACTTTATTATATAAAGTTTAAGTGTATGCATTTATTTTCAAATTGTTGACTTGCCAATATTTGACATTTGTATGATACCATCTACATAGAAGAACGAATTCGGGTCCTGAGCGAGTCGGGATTTGTGTACACAAGGTGACGGTTAACCTTGAGTTAGCTTGTCGTTACGTTTGGGAAGGAGGCCTACTTCTCAACGTGTTTATTGAGATTAGTAGATATGATACTTACTTATATGGGAACTTAGTCTGCGCATACACTTTCAATTACTATGTAAAAATAGTACATCAAACACAGGTTGCTTCAGAAAATCCCTTGTGTATTGCTTAAAGTGGCAAGTTCAATATATAGCATTATCATGCAAAGTTTCAAATATTTTCGGCACATGTTCACTGAGTGCTTTTGGTACTCAGCCCTGCATATCTTTCTAAATGTGCATGTTAAGTTGGGATGAAGATGGAAGTGTGCTGAGCTGGAGCTTTTTGTTTTTGTAAATTAATAGTAATAGGCTCAGGATGTTGTGTCTTCATACATAATGTCCAATGATGTACTCCGCTGCAACACTTTATTTCTCTTATCACTTTTGCGTGTTGTAGAATGTTTTAAAACCTTAACCTGTATATGAGCTTGACAAATCTTGGTTATGATGTTTATTTCGTTTAAACTTCTTTTGTGAAAGTTTGATGGTGACGAACCTCTTGAAATTCATTGATTATATATGTGAGTTGTTAATTTTTTATTTGTCTTAGTTTCCTTTCAATTACTTTTCATCTCTCGTTTCTCCACGTTAGTCGTACGATACCTGGTCTAGCTATCGTTCTCCTAGGCCGGGCTGCGACAAAGTGGTATCAGAGAAGGCCCTTTGCTCTAAGCCTAATTTATTTTGAGTTTAGTCTATATTGTATCTCTAGACTACTAGGATATTAATGATGAATGCTCAGCACACCATCTCATCCAGCTTAATCAGGTATGAGTTTAAATTATTTTTGTTCTAAAAAAAATAAAAAAAAATTATGATGTGATTTATAGAGTTTGAGTTTCTGATAAATGAAATGATGGATGATGCTATTTATGAGATTGTTTTGGATTATTGTTCATTTTAAACTTGTTATGATTTTGTAAGTGGTTTAGATGAATATTTAATTATTCAAGTATGTGTTATTTAAGTGAACTATTTCATGATTTGGGAGATTTATTAGGAGTTAGTTTTTATGGGTATTATGTTAAACTAAGTTGTAAAGTTATATTGGGCAGGATGGCTCGTACCCTACGTACCGCAAGGAAGAGGGTTAGTACTAGAGCGACACGGGATGAGATTCGTTGGGAGTACCTCCACTATGGCATGTGCTGGAGAGACACATTGGGGGAATTTCTTGCCCACTTCCACGAGCACTGGTTGGCAGCTAGCATGTATGGGATCTCCTCGTATGATGGCATTATTCGACTGACTCTACTTCCATCCGACTGGAAGGGTTGGGCGACCTCCATTGCCACAGACTACTTATACTATTATGGTGAGGAGTACGACCTGTATGTAGATTTTCCAGGTTTCGTAGCCGCGGTTAGTTATCAGTATTTCTGCTATGGGGCAGCTCCTTATGGACCATACACGTTACCAGGAGACTACATCCAAGCTGGAGGAGGAATTGCCGATTTCTTACCACGAGATGACCCTGCTCCGTATGTGCCGTCCGAGCCAGTTCAGGTGGCCCCACTCCTTGAGTCTGACACTGATGACGAGATAGCTGCCCTACTTCGTTCTCCTACACCGATTTACATAGTGGTTTCCTCTGATAGTGAGACAACTCCTCAACAAACACTTCCGACTGTACCATCCTCAAAACCCGCACCTGCAACAAGTTTGAAGCTGGACCTTCCAGACTGCCTGGTGTACCTCGAGACCATATGGATTCTCCCGGGATGCAGCCGACTGTTGGAACTATACGTCGAGAGCCGATAGATCTAAATTAAGCGGATGTGGTAGTCGACTCGGATGATAAACACGAGGCAGAGACACACGGTCAGATGATGCATGTTTTCTTGAGGAGGGATTCTGCAGGTAACGATGTGAGAGTTCACGAGGTTCCATGACATGAGGGCGAGATAGAGACGGAGCCTAGTGAGTCCAGTGCAGCATGAGCAGATGTTAGCTACTCCTTGATGATGGTTAGATAGAAGGTGTAGTAACTTTATGTATGTACATAGATGTATATAGCTATGTGTGGTGTGTAGATGTATATATATGTTTTGATGATACGAATGCGGAGTCTAGCAGACCGCACCGTGGTATAGTACTAGTTGTGATGTTTATATAGTAGAACATCAGGATTAGTACTAGGGATTTTTGCTGTACATATCCCTGCTATTTTGTAAAAGTCCTCCGAGGAGGCAGCTTTTACCTGATGATATATGATGATGACCTACGCGGTCATTTAGCAAATTTCATGAGTTACTATTTGTTGAGTTAAATGTGAATTGCTTAAGTATGAGTTATTTTGCAATGATGATGTATTTAATATAGACTTTGCAATGATGATATATTTAATATAGACTTTGTATATATGATCAGGAACCTACACCACCTCCATCTCCACCACCTGAAAGGAGAATAGAAGAACTTTTTCTTCGTCAGAACCCACCTACTTTTAGTGGGACTGGAAATCCAACAGAGGCTGAGGAATGGATCCGATCTATGGAGCGAATCTTTCGTTTCCTAAGGTGTAATGATCAAGAACGTCTTTTATGCACATCGTTTCAGCTAAAAGGTTCAGCTGACTACTGGTGGAAGGCTAGGCAAAGGACCTACACTCCGGAACAAATTGAGAATTTGACTTGGGAGCAATTCAAAAATGCTCTTGTTGACAAATATGTTCCCCGAAGTTATCGTAAGCAAAAGGAAATGGAATTTACTAATTTGAAACAAGGAAAGCAGACTGTTGCAGAGTATGACTGTGAATTCTACGACTTAGCTCGTTATGCTCCATATAAAGTAGACACAGATGAAAAGATGTCTGAACTTTTCTGTGTTGGTCTGAGATAAGATATCCGAGTGATATTGGCAAGTCAATGATTGATGCTTAATTGTTCTAAATTTTGGGGTTCGAGTGAGCTTATTTTAAAGATAATCTTCTGGAAATTGGTGCATTTTATGTGTTGTTTTATGCTTTGCAGGAGATTTAGGTTTTATAGATGGAAGAGTGCAATTTTGGAGATTTTGGGGTTAAGAATGGCGTTTTTAGGCACACTTTGCAGAGCAGAGCAGAGCTGAATTGCAGAGTCAAAACCGAAATCAACAAGAGCTGAACTTCCCTAGAGAAGTCCGCTAGAGCAGAGACGCTCGTCAGAGCAGAGCTGCGAAGATAGCGCTGTAGCGGACCAGAGCCGACCTTTCCAGAGCAGAGTTATTCCCGCCATAACTGCGATTGTTGGCCAAAGAATGAGTGTTTTCCATGGCGCGCATCCAGCTGGAGTTGCCTTATCTTGCACGATTTTATTGCCTTTAGAGTTCTACTTTGCATGGCAATTTCCATGGTGATCAAGAGGGATTTGAAGTCTATAAATAGGGCTTAGTTATTCATTGTAAAATAATCCTTCTGCCTCCAGGCGTGTAGTTAGATAAAACCCTTTTGCCTTAATCTCTAGTTTCCGCCAAGTTAGCTAAAGCTTAGGTTTATTGCTTTTCTAGTGCTAGTTTCGATTTCTGTTCTTAGTTAGTTTAATATAGTTCTTTTAATTCATGTTTTAGATTAGTTCCCGTTTAGAGTTGTAATTACATGACAGATTACTTCCCGAGACGATTTACGGTATTTCTTTTATTAAGTTTATTTATTTGCTTTTACCTGCGTTTCCTTTAAATTCTGCAATTTAAATTATGCACTTTAAATTATGCAATTTAGTTTCTGCGTAGTTAGATTAGATTAGAAGTTTTAATTAAATTTAAATTGCCTAGTTAATTAAAAATAAATTTTATTAGAAAAAGAAAACCTAAAGAACCCATGAATGCACAGAAAAGCAGACTAAGGGCCGAGCCTCATTAAAACCTTGCTAGGAAAACCCGAAAGGGAAAAACATAGCAAGGAAAAAGAGTACCCGTCTAAGAGAAAAAGTTAGCGAGCTGAGTTGAGAATACTTCAGAAACTCCAGCCGAACCATCGTCCCTAAATATTCTCGGCTCACTAACACGGAAAGAAAGCAACGAAAAAAACTGAAAAACAACGCAGAACCACATCGCTCATGCCAACACTGCCTAACACAAGAACAAGCATAAAAAAACTAGGAAAAACCGAAAACCAGAGCAACCAACAGCTCCACGCATCGGCGGGCATAGTCCACGCTAGAAACTGCACCTGAAAATTCCAAAAGGGATTGCCCACCAAGTGTTTACCAAAAAGCCGAAGAGGTGAAATAGCTTTAAGACCCAGAAAACATGCCGTCGTGAAGCGATGATCGTGAAAAGTGACTCCATCCGGAGTGGAGCACGACATATCAATGACCAGAACTTGTCGTCTCCAAAAAACACAAGGCCGATAATCAAAGAAGATCGCCAAGCTACCAAAAAGGCCCGTCCCCCCTGACCCTAACTTTGAGCGCACCCAAAAGCTATAAAAACGCCAGGAGGTCACCCAAAACAACACTCTAAAAGCAATCCAAACCAAAAACCAACCTAACACCAGACGCCCAGCACCTGGAATCCGTAACCACGCCAGAAACGGCACCCACAAGGGGCTGCCCACCAAGTGCTTACCAAAAAGCCGATGAGAAGAAATAGTGTTAAGAGCCAGAAAACACTCCTCCGTCAAGCTTTGATCGAGAAAATTGACTCCATCCGGAGCAGAGCACGACATATCAATGACCAGAACTTGTCGTCTCCAAGAAACACAAGGCCGATAATCAGAAATTATCGCCAAGCTACCAAAAAGGCCCGTCCCACCTGACTCTAACTTTGAGCGCACCCAAGAGTTATAAAAAAGCCAGGAGGTCACCCAAAACAACTCTCTAAAAACAGACCAAACCAGAAGCCGCCCTAACACCCACCAACAGATCGACAAAAAACCCGCGAGGAAAGGAAGCAAACCGAAAGATAAAACACCATTCACCTGCAACATCAAAACACAAGCTAAGACACCACACGAATATGGCTGTGGGAAGACATATCACGACGGACCACCGCTTTGATAGCCTCAATTTCACTCGGCCACCACCCTTCCTCCATACTATTGTTCGCCATAATATCAGCAGGCTTGTTTCCTTCCCTATAGATATGAGTTACTTGCAAATTGAACTTCGTCAACAAAGAAAGAATCTGGTTCCAAGAGGTGCGAAAACGCCAGGGAACGAGCAAAGACCTCTCCGAGAGAAGATGCACAATGTAAGTCGAATCAGATTCTACCCAAAGAGAAAACCAATGTCTCGTATTAGCAATCTGAATCGCAGTAATGACAGCCAAAAGTTCCGCCTCAAAAGCATAACCGACCCCCCCTTTAACGTGAAAGCAGCCGCGAAGCCCAACTAAATTTGTCCCTGAACACACCCCCTGCAGCTATAGCGTCCGGCGCGCCCGCAGCTGAACCATCCGTATTTACCTTAATCCAGTGATTGGAAGGAGGCCACCAATAAACGTTGATGAAATCCGGAGGAAGGGCCGCCCTCCCCTTAACACCAATTTTTCTGAGGATTGAGAGATCTTCCCAAGTGTTATTCATTGAACCAAGCTTGAAGTTCTGCTCCATCTCACGAAAAGCAATCTTAACCGATTGCAACAAACATTTATCATTGAATTTACCATCATAAAAAATACAGCAATTACGCTGTTTCCAAATACTCCAAATCAAAGTGATAATGCCCGCTTTCCAAAAACAAGCCAGTTGCGAACTGAAAGAGGAGTTCCACGCAGCCACCAACATACTCATAATATCCGAAATTTGAGAATCCATGCTATGATTAAACCAACCCAAAAATTCCAACCAAACCGAGCGAACTCTACTACAATCCCAAAATAAGTGCTCAATAGTCTCATCAGCTTTAAAACAAAAAGGACAGTAGTTAGGCATAATAAGGCCATGACAAATGAGATTGTCATACGTAGGAAGACGCCTATGTAGTAATCTCCAACAAGTGATAGAACGACGCGTTGGAATGTATTTTTCCCAAATCCAAGTGCCCCAACGAACCGCCGGAAACCGATGTCAATGATGGGAAAAAGCAAGGGAAGAAGTGACATTCCCATGTAAGGAAGGCTTCCAAAATCTAGTGTCATGGCCATCACCAACCGAGATAAGAAGAATGTCACACACCACATCTGGAAAAACATCCACAAACTCCTGAGTAAAATACCATATCCCATCAAAGAAATAGTCGGCAACCGAAAAATTGAGAAAATCCTGAACATAATGAGGCACGCCACACTTCCTAGCAATAGAATAGCCAACCCAATCATCATTCCAGAAATTGGTGTATTCGCCCGTGCCAATGTAACAGTAAGAATTGTTGACTAACGGCGCAATTTCCGCTCTAAGACCAAGCCAGACAGAAGAAGGCGCCGCAATGGATTTCACCTGGCCGAAAGTTTTAAGGTATCTGTGTCTCATAATATCAATACCAAAATCATCACCACAGATAACGCTCCAAGCTCTCTTCATAAGAAAACTCTTATTCATCAAAGAGAAAGAACGAATGCCAAGACCACCTTCATCCTTGGTGGCACAAACCCTAGCCCAAGCGACAGTACAAGTAGCGTGTTTTTCAGTATTCCCAGACCAAATAAAATTCCGACACTTAGCATCAAGAGTCTTCAAAAGAGAGCGTGGCCAACGATAGATCATCATGGAATGAGTGAGAGAGCTCTGAATAACCGACTTCACCAAACAAACACGGCCAGCCATAGATAGAAGTCTGCCACGCCACCGAGCAAACTTCTGAACAATACGATCATGTATGTGCCTGAGAAAAGAGGCTCTAACCCTTCCAACAAATAAAGGAACCCCGAGATAAGTGAAGGGTAGAGAGCCATGAGTAAAATCAATGCATCTCCCAATAGCTCTCTTCAAAGAAATAGGAACCCGATCAGAGTAATATACATGAGATTTTTCAGGACTATAGAACTGGCCAGAGATAGAACCATAAAAGCTGAGAATGTTCCGAATAGTACGCGCATTCTGCTCCGTGGCTTTGCAGAAAACCAGAATATCATCAGCATAAAGGAGATGTGTAGGAAAAGGACGTGCTCTACACATATTCATCGGAGTAATGTGACCAGAGGAAACACAGTTATTGAAGAGCATACTAAGGACATCTTCAGCTATCCCAAAAAGAATGGGAGAAAGAGGATCTCCTTGTCTGACGCCACGAGAGCAAGCAAAGTAACCATGCAGCCGACCATTGTAGAGAATGGAGAGACGAGCATACTCCAGAATGATCTTGATCCAATTAATGAATTTAGCGTCATACCCACCAACTCTAAGGACCGCCAGAAGAAAATCCCAACGAATCGTGTCGAAGGCTTTTCTAATGTCAATTTTACAAGCCATATTAAGACCACCACCTGACCTCCTCATGCAATTAATACCTTCCGAACCCAGCATGATACAATCATGTATCGATCTACCACTAATGAAGCCAAATTGGTTCTTACTCACATACTTAGCAGCGACAACTCCAAGACGAGAAGCAAGGATTTTAGAAATAATCTTGAAAAAGAAGTTAGAGAGAACAATGGGCCGAAGATCACCGACCGTGTTCACAATGTCCTTCTTAGGCAAGAGAATCATAACGCTAGAGTTGCAGCCAACCGGCAGGTAAGACCTCTCGAAAAAAGCAGTAACTGCTTTCCAAATGTCGTGCTTAATAATGTCCCAGCAAACTTGAAAGAATTTGCCTGAAAATCCATCCGGACCAGGCGAGCTATTAGACTCCATGCTGAACACCGCAGCTTTAATCTAATCCTCATCAGGGGTCTTAACAAGCAACGCATTGTACTGATCTTCCACCACCTCATCAATCACACCCTCAATATTAACGATATCCAAGGCCTCCTGGTTGTCCTCCTTGAAAAGAGAAGAAAAATGATCAATGATATGTTCGCCAATAGTATCTTGATTATAAACAATTTCCCCCTCAATAGTCAAATGAGAAATAAGATGCGGTTTCTTTTTGTATTTGAGCATATTATGGAAGAAGGCCGTGTTACGGTCGCCATCAGTGAGCCACGACACTCTGCTCTTTTGCTGAAGAAGATTGTTTTTTCTAGTCAACGCACTATTGATTTTAGCTTGAGCAGACACCTCCTCGTCAAACAAAACCGAAGTATAGCCTTGCACCCCAATCTGCGATTGAACCTGAAGCAAATGATCCTGTGAAGCCGCAATCATTGCGTCAACATTCCCAAACTCCGATTTGTTCCACTGTTTGAGCACACCACGCAAACGCTTGATCTTTGTCATTACAGTGAAGATCGGGCAGTAACTTTGGACATCCTCAAACCAAGAGTTTTTCACAACATCCAAAAACGAATCATGAAGAGTCCACATGCTAAGAAATTTAAAAAACCGCGGCCCTGGAGGAAGAGCAGGACAACAGCGCAAAATGATAGGAGAATGATCAGAGGTTAACCGGGGAAGAACCTGAGTGTAAACATTACTCCAATTAGCAGCAAACTCCGAAGAAAAAAGCACTCTGTCCAATTTGGATTCAACATGAGTAGGCATAAACCGTCTACCCGACCAAGTAAATTGAAGGCCCACAGTAGGAGACTCAATTAATCCCGTCGCATCAATAAAATCGCAAAAATCACGACAAGAAGTAGCACTAGGCATGCAGTCACTACTACGCTCATTGGCGCCTTTCACAGCATTGAAATCCCCGGCAAAGATAGTAGAACCACCGACAAAACTGAGAAGATCAATCCAAAGCTGACGACGTAATACATGCGAGTTCGAACCATGGATAATGGCAACTTTAAATCTTTGACAATTCCAGACACAATCAATAATAACAGCTTGATCAGAAGAGAAAACAACCACCGCAGCAACATCTGGATGAGTAAAAACCCAAATGTTCGAACGTTTAGGAAGCCGGGAATTTTGATGACAAGGAACCATATTAATGGAACGCCAAAAACCATCCAAAATCTTGTGAAATCTGACTTTCGGTTCCTAGAATACCAACCACCATAGGAGAAAAGGAACGGCAATGTTCCTTAAGAGTGAGTTTAAATTCGTCCGAGAGCCCTCGGGCGTTCCAAACTAACATATTCATAAAAACAGTTAGAGGTTCGTGGTTGGGGGAAACCCCGAAACCACTTCAGAATCCCAACTCTTATTCACAATGTTAGTCATAGTCCGAGTACTAGAGGAAACTCCATTATCGACCATATAAGCACGCGGTTGTTGTCCCGCTTCCATTGCCGAAGCAAGCCTCTTATTAATATAATCCTCCGAAGGCGACAGCTGTTTGTGATCAGATTTTCTAGTACCCGTCTTCTGCTTTCTCAGCCTATTTTTTATACCATCTTAAATTGCCTAGTTAATTCTTTACTTTAAGTTGGTTTAATTCTTGCCTAGGGTTTAATAGTTTAATTCGCCTAGATAATTTTAAGATTAAGTTTTTAGTTAAGTTTAATTCACAAGCGTTAGTTAATAATTCCTTTTCGCCTAGTTAAGTTTAATTTCACGTAAATTTACTTTCCAAGCTTTAGTTTAATAATCATAGTTTACAGTGTTCGTGTGACACAATTAAAAGCCCTTAAAGATCTTCCTTGAGAGACGACATTGGGTTAGCTTACCATCACTAGGATGTCCTTGTTCTATTGCAAGTCAAACTAGAGGTGTTTATAGTTGAGTCAAATTTTGGCGCCGTTGCCGGGGAAGGTTTTAGGCGTTTTAGTTGTGTCACTTTTCTTTCTGTTTTTCTTGTTTTCTTTACTTTACGTTTTTGTTTTTACTTTTCTTTTCCCCCCACCCGGTGCGTTTTATACGTGTGTTAAGTGTTGTGTATGCAGGGACGCCGTAGTCTGAAAAGAAAACTAACTCCCCCGCTGGATAACACTCGCACACATATAAGAGCAGACGTGTTATACTCTGACTCGGATTCTGAGGCGCACTCTGAAGCCAGCTCTGACCGTGTAGAGCAGGACACAAACAAAGAAGAGATGGCGCAGAATATGGAGTACATGGGAGATTTCACCCGGCCCGTCATCGGAGACACCAACACATCGGCTATTGTGCTTCCCACCGCCGTCAGAAATTACAATCTAAAGCCGAATGATTCAAGTCTTTTACCTCTGTTCCATGGGATGCCGAGTGAAGATGCCCTACAATTCATCCGTGATTTTTGCACACAAGTTCAAACCATTCCATTGCTGAATCTCACGGAGGACCAACTTAAGCTCAAGTGCTTCCCCTATGCACTTAAAGATCGGGCGAGAACATGGATGCTAACTCTGCCACCCAACTCTATCACCACTTGGGGAGAAGCTTGTGAGAAATTCATGCTAAAATACTATCCCAGCCACAAGACTCAGGAGCTAAGGTCGCAAATCATGGAATTCACCCAAGGAATGGACGAGCCCTTTCATGAAGCTTGGGAAAGATTCCAAGAACTTCTCTGCCAGTGCCCGCAACATCAATTTCTCAACGTGATGTTGATGCAATTTTTCTACGACGGGTTAGTGCAAACTGCCCAATTTATGGTGGACAGCACTGCAGGAGGGAACATAGCTCGGAAGACTGTGGCAGAGCTTAAGGAAATATTTAAAACATTGGCGGAGAGCTCTCAACAAAAGTTGGTCCATGCAAAGAAAGTTGAGGCCAGCGCTGAGACGAACCAGTTTGAGATGCAGAAACAATTGGCCTCAATCATGCGCGAAGTACAACAGCTCAAGATGAGCCATACGGAAGCTGCACCTGTCCCTGCGAAGAGCATAAATTATAATCAAAGCAATGGTGGATGGAGAGGTCAGCACTAAGGGAATTTTCAGCCTGCTCAACAATTCCAGAATTCTCTACAACAGCCAATGCCTCTGCAAAAACAGTCCCTGGAGGAGACTATGCAGGCTTTTATGGAGGTTAGTAAGCAAAACTTTGAGATGACCAAGCAAAGTATGGAGTCTCAAGCTGCCACTATCAAAATCCTCGAGATAACTGTGGGGCAACTGTCAGGCGCGCTGGACCAGCTACAGCAGCAGCAGAGCCAAACTCATCAAGTGCTAGCTCTGGCAAGGATGCCAAAGCAGACTAGGCAGCCAGCTCTGGAATGGCAGCCAGAGCAGAGGAGAAGGATGACGGAGCAGAAGAGAGCACCAGAGTTGATAAGGCCAGAGCAGAAACTTCACAAATCAAGTACGCCATATCAACCACCGAAGCCCAGCCCGCCTCTGCCACCATCAATTGTTGATCCAACCCAACCATTGCCAAAGAAAGAAGATCCAGGGAGTTTCATTATTGGTATTGGTTTGGGTCGAGCTGGAGAATTCACAGGCATCTTAGACTTGGGTGCGGCAGTCAATTTGATGCCGTATGCCATTTTTCAGAAATTGGGCAGGAAGGAAGAGGAGCTTAAAAGCACGAAAACAAGACTTCAACTAGCTGATGGGGCAAATTGTAGCACTCGTGGTATTTTAAAAGATGTTGAAGTCATGGTGAGAGGAATCACGGTGCTAGCCGATTTTGTGGTGCTCGAGGCAGGGCATGGCATTATAGGAAAGAATGGGCAACTTGTTCTACTTGGTCGGCCTTTTATGGCTACTACCCAAACGCGTATTGATGTGGGTTCTGGAACTTTGAGCATGGTCGGGTCTGGTAGATCGGTAACATTCTCCGTTTTTAATAAAAAGCCTATTATTTCTAACTCTTCAATGCATATCTGTTCTCTTGTGGAGATTGCTGACCAGGAGAAAGAAGTAGAAATTTTCAGAGCTAACTGTCTTTCACCAGCTCTGCCTATTCCGCCAGCGCTGATTACTCCATCTATGCCTATTCCGCCAGCGCTGATTACTCCATCTATGCCTATTCCGCCAGCGTTGATTACTCCATCTATGCCGATTCCGCCAGTGCTGACTACTTCAGCTATGCCTATTCCGCTAGCGCTGACTATTCCAGCCCTGCCGCTGGAGGACAGAGCAGAAATTCTTCGAACAGCTCTGAACAGCGCCCCAGCTCAGAACAGCACGTACCAGAATTGTGCTGAGGAGAAACTGATGTGCACCAGCCCGGAAGAGGACAAAATTATACAAAATTTTCTTGATAATTTGCAGGATGAGGAAGCCATTGAAGATCAATTTTTGGCCAAGCTTCCAATCGACGTTAATGCCGTTCATGAGGTGCCAACTACCGTGAAAGAGGATGACACCGTTAATGAAGAACGGGCTGATGTGCTGCCATGCAAGGATGGTACCGTGCTAAGAGTGCAGAGTGTACCACCTTTGGAAGAGAAGAAAGAGGAAAGATCTCGACATAGCTCTTGGTTCGAGAGAATGATGGAAGCAATGAGCTCTGCTTGCTCATTAAGAGGACCCGCAGCTGAACTGGAGGATGATGTGCTTTCACGAGGACTAATTCAGCTGACGTTTCATAGCGATTTTGGTTAAGGGATCCTCTACGTCGGGCTGGCAACTCTAAAACTAGCGCTTGGTGGGAGGCAACCCACCGTGGTTTGGTTTTGTTTTTGGTTTTGTTTTTCTTGTTCTTTCTTTTCCGTTTTTGTTGTGTGTTTTCCTAAGTTTTGGTTGCTTGTGCGGATACTTTGATTTTTGGGTGCTAATAATTTTTTTTCAGCGCTGCAATTTCTGCATCGACCACAAACTCCACTCTTCACCGCCTCTCACGATGCTTCAATTTTTCATTGCCGCTAATCAGGGACGTTTTCTACACTCTTCGTATTTCTTTTCTGCCCTGAGGACATGGCATGCTTTAAGTGTGGGGGGTGTTTTGTTGTGCTTATATTTTCAATTGGGCGAGATTAGTCTTTCTGTGCTTAGTTTTTGGTCTTTGAATCGTGCGAATTTTTATGAATTTGTGGAAGAAGAGATGGTTTTCGATGTGAATTTCGGGTTTGTGTTTGTTTGGTGGTTATTCTTATTTTACTTTTGATATATGTTTCTTGATTGTGCAAAGAATTATGAGTTTTGTTGCAACACTTTTGTAAGTTAGTAAAATGTGATTTGTCCGGTAGATGCTAGAAGGAGTGTTGTCATTGTGATTGCCTACGATCGTATCTTATCTGTGAAAAATGCTGAAAATCAGCTCTAATTTTGCCAGCTCTGAAACATCTGGCCTGTTCTGAAAACGTGACAGCTCTGGGTCTCTGCTCCTCTAGTCTAACTATGAGCATGAGAAACCACGTGAAAAGACTTTGGAGTACATCCAAATGTTTTTTATTTCACGAATTATGGCTCAACTGTCGAAATCTCAAGCACACAAAGTGTGAAAAATGGTGATATTGATTATAAAGGCGATCACATTAGGGAATTCACTTCTAGCGGAGAATTGGGTCTGATCGAATTGCTTACATTACTGTTCTGTTGCTTCTTAAACTTTGAGTTACTTGCATGATCGAGAGATGTGTGTTGATTGTAAAATCTTGAATTGACTTTGTGAAAGTTTGGATTGGAAATAAGCATCGTTGAAATCAATCTCTTCCTAGGATTCATATGGATTTTGCTTGAGGACAAGCAAAAGGCTTAGTGTGGGGGGGTTGATTGATGCTTAATTGTTCTAAATTTTGGGGTTCGAGTGAGCTTATTTTAAAGATAATCTTCTGGAAATTGGTGCATTTTATGTGTTGTTTTATGCTTTGCAGGAGATTTAGGTTTTATAGATGGAAGAGTGCAATTTTGGAGATTTTGGGGTTAAGAATGGCGTTTTTAGGCACACTTTGCAGAGCAGGGCAGAGCTGAATTGCAGAGTCAAAACCGAAATCAACAAGAGCTGAACTTCCCAAGAGAAGTCCGCTGCCAGAGCAGAGAAGTCCTATGCCAGAGCAGAGAAGTCCTCTGCCAGAGCAGAGAAGCGCACCAGAGCAGAGAAGTGCGCCAGAGCAGAGACGCTCGTCAGAGCAGAGCTGCGAAGATAGCGCTGTAGCGGACCAGAGCCGACCTTTCCAGAGCAGAGTTATTCCCGCCAGAGCTGCGATTGTTGGCCAAAGAAGGAGTGTTTTCCATGGCGCGCATCCAGCTGGAGTTGCCTTATCTTGCACGATTTTATTGCCTTTAGAGTTCTACTTTGCATGGCAATTTCCATGGTGATCAAGAGGGATTTGAAGTCTATAAATAGGGCTTAGTTATTCATTGTAAAATAATCCTTCTGCCTCCAGGCGTGTAGTTAGATAAAACCCTTTTGCCTTAATCTCTAATTTCCGCCATGTTAGCTAAAGCTTAGGTTTATTGCTTTTCTAGTGCTAGTTTCGATTTCTGTTCTTAGTTAGTTTAATATAGTTCTTTTAATTCATGTTTTAGATTAGTTCCCGTTTAGAGTTGTAATTACGTGACAGATTACTTCCCGAGACGATTTACAGTATTTCTTTTATTAAGTTTATTTATTTGCTTTTACCTCTGTTTCCTTTAAATTCTGCAATTTAAATTATGCACTTTAAATTATGCAATTTAGTTTCTGCCTAGTTAGATTTGATTAGAAGTTTTAATTAAATTTATTTAAATTTAAATTGCCTAGTTAATTCTTTACTTTAAGTTGGTTTAATTCTTGCCTAGGGTTTAATAGTTTAATTCGCCTAGATAATTTTAAGATTAAGTTTTTAGTTAAGTTTAATTCACATGCGTTAGTTAATAATTCCTTTTCGCCTAGTTAAGTTTAATTTCACGTAAATTTACTTTCCAAGCTTTAGTTTAATAATCATAGTTTACAGTTTTCGTGTGACACAATTAAAAGCCCTTAAAGATCTTCCTTGAGAGATGACATTGGGTTAGCTTACCATCACTAGGATGTCCTTGTTCTATTGCAAGTCAAACTAGAGGTGTTTCTAGTTGAGTCAGTCAAGATACTTTAACTTATGCTGAAGATCTGAATAGGGCACTTGACATGGAACTAGCTATGCAGCCCGAGAAGACACCTCAAGCACCAGAGCCACCTCAGTACCAGGCGAAGCCGCGAGCACCTATGAATCCACCTTTTGCTAATCAAAACTCAACTCCAAAAGGAAAAAGAAAGTGGGAATATCAAAATCAGCCCAACAAGAGGACGTGGCAAGGACCAGGTCAGCAACAATTCTCTGGAAATGTCAAACTACCTTTGGGACAACAGGGAATTCCACTGTGTTCCAAATGCAATAAAATGCATACTAGAATTTGTAAGGCTGGTAGTAATAGCTGCTATACATGTGGACAAGCGGGGCATTTCTCGAACCAATGCCCAAATAAGCAACGAGGTAATAGAGGGGGAAGACTGTACCCCAACCCAACTCCAAATCTAAAGGCTGTGGAGGGAACCCCCAAACTTAAAGTGTTGTTTGTCCCCAAACGACGAAGAGAAGAGAAATAAAAGTAAACAAACATGTGAGCATGAATTGGTGTCATTTCAAGGGCTTCAAATTTTACAAAAAATCTTTCAAAAGTGCATCACAAGTAGAAATGCATTCCAAGAAGTCACAAGTGATAATGAGTTCAATATTATAACCTCCAAGCTTGAATCCTAACAAAGTGGATGTTTCAATGACGCACTCAACTCTCAAGTGTTTAGAATGGACGTGTTTGCACTCAAATTGAAACAAGTATGCAATCTACCATAAGCTTGCCATTTATCCTAACTCTCTATACTTCAATGTGTTACAAATAAAGATCAAAAAGGGCTTCTATTTAGGTTGCAATGAGAGCTCTTTGGTGAGGTGAGGTGTTTATAGGCAAAGTGACTCATATCCCATACAATTCCCAAATTGAATATGTCATATTCACCATTGTTCTTTTCTAATCAATCAACCAATATCCCCACTTTTCTTCCTTTTCACCCTATGAATACTTATCAAGACCATGATTCAAAAGGCAAATCACTCCCCTTTGTACTATTTTATTCACATGTCTCTTCATTTTTCTTTCTTTTTCTTTTTGAGCTTATAGGAGACTAGTGATTTTCACTCAATCGAAGTTTGACAAGCAATTTCAATCATTTTCCAACCATTTTCATCAAAGCAACCACTAACACTCTAAGTTCTACCCCTTTATCATTGGTTCATTAAAAGAAAGGCTACAAGGCACGAAAGGGGTAAACTAGGATCAAATGAGAATTTGGACACAATTTGAGGTAAGTGGCTAACAAAGATGGCCTTAAATCACTTCAATATTAACAACACATCTACTTTTATTTTCAAGAAAGGACTCATGGCAAGTTCTAGAGATCAACACACATGCTCAAATGATTTACACTCAAGAACAAAATGAGATTGTAAATGTATGACAATCAAAGGCTCAATTCTTACAAGCTCATTTTCAAGTTCTTGGAGGCAAAACATTTAACTCACTTGTCACAAGTTCAAACTTTTCATGCATAATCCACAAGTGATACACACAATTTTTCCAAGAAACGATTCATATCATAAGCCCAATGACATTCAATCAACATCACAAAGTTTGATACAATTATCCCAAGCAAAACAAAAACAAAAATATCAACCCAACTAACTCTCAAGCTTTCATTTATTCAACAATAACAAAAACAAGACAACAATACTAAAACAAACAAAAACAAGTAAAGCTTAAGATAGATGAGACAACTAATCCATCTCTCCCCTCCCCCCAAACTTATTTCACACAAAGTGAAAATGAGTTTGGAAGAAAAGAGAAGGAGAAGTTGTCTCGGACTCACAAAAAAAACTAACATATAAAAAAAAATAAACCATACAAAAATTAAAGGGTACCTTGTTGGGGTGCCTCCCAACTAGCGCTTAGTTTAACGTCATGAGCTAGACGTCTCCATGATGGTGTTATGGCTCGGGGGTGGTTCCAACGAACACTTCAACTTTTGGTTTCAAGGGCAAAAATGCCTTGATTCTTTCCTTCTCAACCACAAAGGTTCTTTCATCCTTCTTTCTCAATTCAATTGCTCCATTGTTGAAAACTTTGTTGATTTTGAAAGGACCCGTCCATTTTGATCTTGGCTTTTCCGGAGGTAGTGATTGACGGAAGGTGAGCAGAAGGACTTCATCATCGGGTGCAAACTCCCGTTTGTGCATCATCTCGTCATTAGCACTTGTTGTCCTCTCTTTGTAGAGGCTTGACTTCTCAAATGCGTGATACTCATCTAACTCTTTGAGTTGGAGTACACGGTCTTGCCCCATTGGATGTATCTCATTCTCACCAAAGAATGCATACTTCAAGTGTGTGGGGAGAAGTTTCAACTCCAAGCCTTGGGCTTCCTCCTCTTTCCTTTCTCCCTTCAATTTTTCTTTCATGTTGATGCAAGGTTCAATCACTTGCATCAATTTGCATTCCTCCACTCTCATTCTTTCTTCCCCATCTTTGTGCTTGGGAGCTTTGTGGATTGAGAAGGTAACACTCTCATCATTCACTCTCAATGTGAGCTTGCCCTTTGCAACATCAATTAGGGCCCTCCCCGTCACCAAGAATGGACGTCCAAGGATCAAAGGTACATCCTTGTCCTCAACCATATCCAACACCACAAAATCCACCGGAAAAATGAATTTGTCAACTCTCACCAAGACATCCTCCACTATCCCTTTTGGATATGAAACGGAACGGTCCGCCATTTGCAAAGCAATCGTGGTTGGCTTAATGGTTCCTATTTCAAGCTTGTTGAAGATGGAGAGAGGCATCAAATTTATGCTTGCTCCCAAATCACACAAGGCCTTTCCAAAACGACCATTTCCAACATCACATGGGATAGTAAAGCTCCCGGGATCCTTGATCTTGATGGGTAGCTTCTTTTGAAGAATGGCACAACATTCTTCGGTGAGGTTGACCGTCTCAAATTCTTCTAATTTCTTCTTCTTGGATAGAACTTCCTTGAGAAATTTTGCATACTTGGGCATTTGTTGCAAAGCTTCAACAAGGGGGATGTTGATGTGTACCTTCCGAAAGATCTCAAGGAATTTAGAGAACTCACTCTCCACATTTTTCTTTTGAAGTCTTTGAGGGAATGGAATTGGTGGGCAATAAGGTGGTGGTGCCTTGTACACATCTTTCTCCTTCTCCTTATCGCCTTGCATTTTTGAGGAAATGTTCTCATCATTGTTCTTGACTTCCGGAGGTATCTTGGACTCTTCAAGTATCTTCCCACTTCTTATAGTGATAGCCTTGCAATGTTCTTTTGGATTCACAACGGTGTTACTCGGAAATTGCCCCTTTTGATGTTGGTTGCTTAAGGATTCGGCAATTTGTCCCACTTTCATCTCAAGCATTTTCAATTGGGTTGCTTGAGCCTCTAACCTTAAATCGGTTCTCGTCATGTGGGCTTGAGTGGCCGTTATGAATTTCATTAAGATCTCTTCAAGGTTGAGCTTCTTCTCTTCCTTGATCATGCCATCACTCACCGCAAATCCGGGCGGTGGTTGCAAGAAGTTATTGGGATTACCATAGGAAAGATTCGGGTGACGATTTGCTTGAAACCCTTGATTGTATTGCCCTTGTCCTTGATAGCCACCTTGTTGTTGGGGCCGGAAGTTCCCATAGCCTCGGTTGTTGTTGTTGTTGATGTAGTTCACATCCTCAAAGCTAGTTTGTTCTTCAACCACGGGTTCTACTCTTGATATTGACATAGCATCAATCTTGCTATTCATAGCGGTCAATTGAGCCGTCAAAAGAGCTATTGGATCCGAGCTTGTTGTAGCCGCCACCTTCTTCAAAATAGTCCTCTCCCCCGGAAATTGGTAGCTATTTGCGGCTAAATTTTCAATGATGTGGGCGGCCTCCTCGTGGCTCTTCTCCAACAATGCTCCATTGGCCGATGCATTCATGTCTCTTTGCATCTCACCACTACACCCGGTATAGAATGAGCAAATAATGGTGTTTTGATCCAAACCATGGTTGGGACACTTCCTTATCATCTCTTTGAATCTCTCCCAAGCTTCATAGAAGGTCTCTCCATCGAATTGATGAAATTGGACAATGTCCTTCTTCATCTTCATTGTCTTACTTGGAGGGAAGAACTTGATAAGGAACTTTTGAGCCATTTTCTCCCATGTAGTGATGGAACCAATCTCCAAAGATTGATACCACGTCTTGGCTATGCCCCTTAGTGAGAAGGGAAAGAGTCGGAGTCGAATGGCATCCTCCGGGACTCCATTTATCTTGATAGTATCGCATATCTCCAAGAAATTGCCGAGATGTCCATTCGGGTCATCTTGAGAAAGACCGGCAAATTGATTTTGTTGCACCATGTTGATGAGACTCGCCTTGAGTTCAAAATTGTTGGCATTGATTCTTGGGGCATGCACTCCCCCTTGTTGGACCACGGGTTGGAACATATTGCTAATAGGTGGTGGTGGTGGTGCATTCCTTCGAGCCTCTTGCTCATTGATACGCCCTTGCATAGCCTCCAATTGTCTTTGGAGTTGGAGGATCAATTCTTGATTTTCCATCATGTTTCCCTCCATTTCTTTCTCTCTTCTTGCTCTTGCTTTGTTGTGTCGGCAAAATGCTTCAACCTCAAGGTTAATGGGTATAAGAGGTGCACCCTTAGACCTTGTGTTCATACACTACCTACCAACCAAAAAGAAACAAAGAGTCAAGACACAATCTTAAAATTGAAAATAAAAATAAAGCAAGTAAAATGTCCAAAGTAGTTAAGCACAATGATTCAAAATATCACAAGTAATCAAACTAAACTAATCCCCGGCAACGGCGCCAAAAACTTGTTCGCTAATATTTTCACCACGCCGCAAGTATACGGTGTAGTTGCAATATAGGGAAGCAAGGTCGTATTCCACAAGGATTAGTAGTCAAATTCTAGTGATTACCTTAAGTCATTATGCTAGAGCTATTTAGACTAAACAAGGAGGTGAGTGGTTTGATTAACTAACAAATTCAAAGACAAAATAAGAACAATCAAATAAAGTGGATTAATTAAGTGATGAAGGTGGTTTAGGGATTAGGCAACGATGGATTAGCAATGGACTTCAATTTGGCTCAATATTAGTCTTGATACCCCTATTTATCTAGAGTGATCTCCCAACTAGTTCTAGCCCCCTCCCGGACGACTAAAACGGTAGATTACGGGTCATAGCTGCCGTCCCCGGTCAACTTCTAACCTATAACTCCCAAAAGCACAATAAGATCGATAAACTCTCACCCAACTCTCAACCTCCCGGTTTATTGAGTCAATATGTTTCAAGCTCCTAATCTATTATAATTATCCTCTCCCGATTCAAATCACAAATGAGAAATGCATAGAAAGTGGCCAACAATCCATACAAGAAAGAATACTAGGGCTTGCAAAGATAATGACAAGGAAGTAATCAAGACATATATTAAGCATAATAATCAATCCATTACATCATCTATGAGCCTAATCCCCAAACCAATGGGGGATTTTAGCCTAACATGTGCACAAACAACAATCCTAAATCAAAGAAATACATAAATGAAAGAGAGAGTAAGAAGTGACAAATCCTATTAATGAGCTTTATTCAATCTTCTCTCCTCTTCAATGCCTTCAATCTTGGTAAAAAGATGTGGTAATGGAGGCTAGGGTTTGGTGTGGAGGAATTGGGGAAGATGGAAATGGGTGAGTATGAGGTTGGGGAAGATGAATAATGTGAGGAAAAGGGGGAGAAAGGGGTGAAAAACCCGACTGGGGCCCACTTGGGGAGGCTCCGCCCTTTTCCCGCGGTCCTGGCCCGCGCCCGCGGCCGGCAAACGTGGGGGAGAGTCAGGGGACCCGCGGTCCCGCCCCGCGGCCGCGGGTGTTGACCGCGGGTGTCTCCTGAGTCGGGAACAGCTGACCCGCGGTCTTACCCCGCGGCCGCGGGTGGTGACCGCGGGGTACTGGGCGTTTTGCACAGTCCGCTCGTTTTGCTCCGTTCTCCCTCGTCCGGACTCGGATTTGGTCGCCGTTTGCGCTCACGGATTCCTCTCGAGACGTACTTCAATCTCATATCTTCAAAATCCTCCAATTAATCATTGATGTTTCCTGAAATTACTCCAAAACTACACCAAGATATCAAATCTTCATAAAACTAAATATTCGGGCACAAACAAGCATTCACAAGCAAAACATGAAGGGAAATGACAACAAAACATGTGGAATTGAGGTACGAAAACCATGTTTGTCAGTAAGGCTGGTAGTAATAGCTGCTATACATGTGGACAAGCGGGGCATTTCTCGAACCAATGCCCAAATAAGCAACGAGGTAATAGAGGGGGAAGATTGTACCCCAACCCAACTCCAAATCTAAAGGCTGTGGAGGGAAATTTTCCACCGCCGCAACAACAACAACATCCACCATAGCAGCAGCAGCAACAACAACAACAACCATAGAAGCAGCCGCTGAATCAACAACAACACCAACAGATTTTTGCCCTAGAGCAGAAACCTTTTGAGAAGAACCAAGGTAATTTGGCAGGTATGGGTCAATTAAAGGGTGTGCCTATCATCGTGTTATTTGATACTGGTGCCTCGCATTCATTCATATCATATGCCTGCGTTGATACCTTTGAGCTTAATGTAGAACAAGATAAAAATGAAATGGGGGTAATGACTCCTCTAGGCAAGGGTATCACAACTAAGCACACCTATCCTAACTTAGACTTTGAGTTAGGTCCCCTTAAGATGACAGCGAAATGTTTGCATTTAATGCCGATGTGGGACGTGGATATTATTCTTGGAATGGATTGGTTGACGGAAAATTATGCGACGATTCGATGCGAAAGGAAAGAAATTTATTTTCAACCACCAGGAAAAGAACCTACTTGCTTCTACGGCATGGAAAAGCAAAAGAGGAAAACACATGTTGTATTATCAGCAATGCAAACCGTGAAGTTGTTGCGGGATAGGGAAAATGTAGCATACTTGGTCTATTTGAATAAAGAAGTAAAATCAGAAATGAGCATTGATGATGTACCAGTAGTGCGGGAATATAAAGACGTTTTTCCAGAAGCTTTGTCGGGTTTGCCACCGGATAGACAAGTGGAATTTACTATTGATCTCGAACCTAGCGCAGCTCCAATATCCAAAGCACCGTACAGAATGGCTCCAAAAGAGTTGCAGGAATTAAAAATTCAACTACAAGAACTTCTTGATCTAGGATTCATTCGACCAAGCGTGTCTCCGTGGGGAGCACCAGTCCTATTTGTCAAGAAAAAGGACGGTACATTGAGGATGTGTATCGATTACCGTGAGTTAAATAAACTCACGTTAAAGAACAAATACCATCTGCCAAGAATAGACGACTTGTTTGATCAGCTTAAAGGAGCAAGTGTCTTTTCAAAAATGGATTTGAGATCTGGATATCACCAATTGAAAATACGACGAGATGATATCCCTAAAACTGCTTTTCGAACAAGGTATAGGCACTATGAATTCGTAGTAATGCCTTTTGGATTAACCAATGCCCCAGCAGTGTTCATGGACCTTATAAACCGTGTTTCACACATATTTGGATAAGTTTGTATTGGTCTTCATAGAAGATATTCTTATCTACTCAAAGAGTGAAGAATAACATGAAGAACATCTCAAGACTGTATTGGAGAAATTAAGAGCTGAAAAACTTTATGCCAAGTTCAGCAAATGCGAATTTTGGTTGAGAGAAGTAAATTTCTTGGGGCATATTGTCTCATCAGAAGGAAATAAAGTTGACCCTGCAAAAGTACAAGTTGTGCAAGAGTGGAAGTCACCAACTACAACTAATGAAATTAGAAGTTTCTTATGTCTCGCTGGGTACTATCGAAGATTTATTGAAGGAATCTCTAAGATAGCACGACCGATGACCCAATTACTCAAGAAGAATACCAAATTTATATGGACGGAGGAATGTGAAAAGAGCTTCTAAGAACTCAAGAATAAGTTAACTACAGCACCAGTATTAGCAGTGCCAGAGGCTGATAAAGAGTATGCGATTTACACTGATGCTTCAAATATTGGACTGGGTTGTGTGTTGATGCAGAACGGCAAGGTCATTTCCTATGCATCACGACAACTGAGACCACATGAATTGAATTATCCAACACACGACTTGGAACTAGCAGCTGTAGTACATGCTCTTAAAATTTGGAGACACCATCTCTATAGAGCTAGGTGTGAAATCTATACAGATCACAAAAGTCTCAAATATTTCTTTGAGCAGAAGGATCTGAATATGAGGCAAAGACGATGGCTTGAATTGGTCAAAGATTACGACTGTGGAATCAATTATCATCCATGGAAAGCTAATGTAGTAGCTGATACTTTAAGTAGAAAGAGCCAATCCAAGCTAGGGTTTCTCCTCATACAAAGAGAAGAACTCATCAAGGATTTTGAAAAATTGAAGCTAGAAGTGAATTTGCCGCCGCAAACTATGGAGGGTGTGATGGCAACCTTGACAATAACTCCTGATCTAAGAACCAGGGTGGCCAATGCGCAAAGAAACGATGAAAAGTTAGAAGGGCTACGACTCAAAATTCGGACAGAACAAGTTAGTGGATATAAAGAAGCAGCAGACAATGCAATTTTGTTCGAGGGAAGGCTTGTTGTTCCGAATGATAAAAGCTTAAAGGACGAAATCATGAGTGAAGCTCATAAAACGCCATATACTGCTCACCCAGGAAGCACCGAAATGTATCAAGATCTTAAACATAAATTCTGGTGGGAAGGAATGAAACGAGACATAGCTTCTTTTGTTGAACGATGCTTGGCTTGTCAACAGGTAAAGGCGTTACACCAACGACCTTATGGAAAGTTACAACTGTTGGAAGTTCCGGAATGGAAATGGGAGCATATAACAATGGATTTTGTAACTGGTCTGCCAAAGTCCAAAAGAGGAAATACAACAATTTGGGTAATCGTAGACCGACTTACGAAGAGTGCTCATTTTATTCCAATCCCCATTACTTATGGCTCTGACAAATTGGCCCAATTGTATGTCCGAGAAATAGTACGTTTACATGGAATACCAATAACTATTATGTCGGACCGAGATTCTAAGTTTACCTCACGATTTTGGATGAGTCTGCAGAAAGAGTTGGGCACCAAGCTGAATTTCAGTACAACTTTTCATCCCCAAACTGATGGGCAATCTGAAAGGACCATTCAAACTTTAGAAGCTATGGTCAGAACCATTGCGTTAGATCAAGGCACGCAATGGGAACAAGCTCTACCCCTTATTGAGTTTGCTTATAATAATAGTTTTCAAGCAACGATCAACATAGCACCAGGAACAAGCTCTGTTTACCTCACGATTCTAAATTACATTGCATCAAATGTTTTAATTCTTAGTGCACAAGTCTAAAAAAAAAGGGGATAGTTAAATAAGTGTATTAGAATTGAGAAATCTCATTTTCCCTTGTTTCTGGACTCTCGACTTTTCTCCCAAAAGAAAACAGAACCATCATCTTCCTCTTTCAAGTTGAATTGGTAGAGAAATCTCAAGCAGAAGCTGCACTACTTTAAAAGAAAAGGTGAATTTCTTCGATTCTCTATTTTCCTACAAGTATAGCATGAAGAAAATTTATGTTTTAAAATCTAGGGTTTTCGAAAAATTTGGGGATTTAATGTTAGAGTTGAAGTATGGTATAAATATTGAGATATATTATGTTTTTGATGTTCCTAAGCCGGATTATGGTGATTAATTGTGTTAATTGTTACTTAATTTTGATTTTACGCAAGTTAGTATAAATCCTAGGTTTGAGTTCGAAAATTTTGATTATGTTCTTGAGTAATTGAGTTCATATATGTGTTCTTGAGCTGGAACTATGTCATATATGAGTATATTATGAGTTTACACCACATAGTTTGGGAGATTGATTTTGTTAGTTTAGTGAAAATTAGGGCTTTCAGTTAAGAAGGTTCACATGCTAT
The DNA here is from genome assembly GCF_028751815.1 of Salvia miltiorrhiza. Classification (NCBI taxonomy): domain Eukaryota; kingdom Viridiplantae; phylum Streptophyta; class Magnoliopsida; order Lamiales; family Lamiaceae; genus Salvia; species Salvia miltiorrhiza. The sequence goes on along the minus strand of NC_080394.1, from coordinate 34,368,649 downwards.
TGTTTGATGGAGATATGTATATTATGATGTGATTTTATTAATTATTGAGATTAGAACAGCCCTACTACCTAATTCTTTTATAAAGCTCTATTGTATAAAGAGCAGGGAAGTGATAAAGTTGCTATGTTTATGCATATAGTTTAGAGTAGTAGCATTGGTGGAGTTTAATTTTAGCTCATTGAGGTTTCTTTTAGGGAGATTGAGATGATTAAATATATTAGTTTTTTAAACTAAATATGTATATATTCATTGAGAATTGACAAACATCTTTGAGCTTATTCTTTTTTCTTATTGAGTTAAGAGGAGTGAGCGGTGTTATTGTATTGATGATATGATGTGAGGAAATGTTAGGATGATAAGTGAAAAGCAAATATGAGTTATTGTTGTAATATTATATATATATATATATATATATATTTCCTTACTTATTTTTCTTACAAAAAAATCTTTATCTATCTAAAGGTTCCGGCTAGGAACGAGCCTGACACTAGAGTACGAAGTAAGAGAAACATATCAGGTGGGCTTACTAACTCAAAAACAAAGATGCATACTTTATTATATAAAGTTTAAGTGTATGCATTTATTTTCAAATTGTTGACTTGCCAATATTTGACATTTGTATGATACCATCTACATAGAATAACGAATTCGGGTCCTGAGCGAGTCAGGATTTGTGTACACAAGGTGACGGTTAACCTTGAGTTAGCTTGTCGTTCGTTTGGGAAGGAGGCCTACTTCTCAACGTGTTTATTGAGATTAGTAGATATGGCACATACTTATATGAGAACTTAGTTTGCGCAGACACTTTCAATTACTATGTAAAAACAGTTTAGCAAACACAGGTTGCTTCAGAAAGTCCCTTGTGTATTGTTTGAAGTGGCAAGTTCAATATATAACATTATCATGCAAAGTTTCAAATGTTTTCGGCAAATGTTCATTGAGTGCTTTTGGTACTCAGCCCTGCATATCTTGCTAAATGTGCAGGTTAAGTTGGGATGAAGATGGAAGTGTGCTGAGCTGGAGCATTTTATTTGTGTAAATAGTAATAGGCTCAGGATGTTGTGTCTTCATACATAATGTCCAATAATGTACTCGGCTGCAACACTTTATTTCTCTTATCACTTTTGACGTGTTGTAGAATGGTTTAAAACCTTAACCTGTATATGAGCTTGACAAATCTTGGTTATGCTGTTTATTTCGTTTAAACTTTTTTTGTGAAAGTTTGATAGTGCGAACCTCTTGAAATTCATTGATTATATATGTGAGTTGTTAATTATTTATTTGTCTTAGTTTCCTTTCAATTACTTTTCATCTCTCGTTTCTCCACCCTAGTCGTACGATACCTGGTCTAGCTATCTTTCTCCTAGGCCGGGCTGCGACACAACCTTATCAAGGACTACGCCCTGATAATGACTCTCGTTGGTACAGCCCTTGTAAGGACTCCTGATGGTACAGTCTTGAGAAGGACTCCTGATGGTACGACCCTATCAAGGATTCCCGATGGTACAACCCTGAGAAGGATTCCTGATGGTACAGCCCTGTCAAGGACTACGCTCTGACAAGGACTCCCGATGGTACAGCCCTAATAAGGATTCCCGATGGTACAACCCTGAGAAGGACTCCTAATGGTACAACCTTGTCAAGGACTGCTCCCTGACAAGGACTCCCGATGGTACAACCTTGTCAAGGACTACGCCCTGATAAGGACTCCCGGTTGATACTTTGCTTATTGAGCCCCGATGGTACAAATGCTCATTGAGCCCCTAGTGGTACAGCCCTGAAAATGACTCCCAATAATTTTGAATTTTGTATCCCTAAAAAATAGAATATGAGAGATATGAGGGGGAATACACCCTACCCCCTCCCCCCCAAATGACATGTGCGTGCTCTGGCCAAACATGTCATAAGTACGTCTGTGCACGGATATGATGAGTAATACTTGAGCTCACTAAGTTTAACAACAACAACAAACATTTTACCCAAAATTATATGATTCTCATCCAAACAATTCATCCCAAAAATAGTGCAATAATCATGCATGCTTGCATCTTTCCCCAATTAATTCAAAACCAGATGGAATTGAGAGAAAGATATGACTCAGCTTCTTCGTTGACTAGCACGTCAATGTTTTCTTCGCAAGGTATTCTCCTTATCACCAGCTCAAAAGCATCTGCTTGATCTTCTTATTCCACCAACTTCTCGTTTTCCATTGCTACTTTATTTTTCTCCACATGACCCTCACATTAATCAATAAACAATCACAATTAACTACCCAGATACAAAACATATCCTCAATCATTATTCCAACCATCAAAACATATTTGCAAGCTTTTATACTCATATGCACAATCAGGACCCTTAATCAACAATTCAACAAAACCCTTAATCAACACCAATAAGGATCCTCCCTCGACATTTATAATTTCACATATAACTTTAGAACTTAGAGTGTTTGCATCATTTCATGGGATTTTTCAAGCAATGCTCTTGCCCGATTTAAAAAGAATTCAACATGCCTACAAATTATTTAAACAAATGCATAACAATGATATTTGTGATAAATCTGAAACACAACCGGATCCTATACCTTAAGTGAGCTTGGTTTTTGAAATTAAAGATATTATATAAGTTTCCTTGTTGTTAAACTCCATAATGTAAACTATCAAGAGACATCATCATTAATCACTTCCCAATTCCCATTTCCCGAAATAGGAGAGAGAGAGCTATCAAAATTTGTAATCCAAATATGCCGCGCTCACCACTCCCAGGAAAAACACCTATAATTCGCCCAGAAAACCCATTAATCATCTTGCCATAATTATCAAAAGAAACATTCATCAGCTCGTGAGCAACAAATATTCAAAAACAGAGACATGGGCTACAATTAGGAATATATATAGTGAGAGTCAATGATCTTACATCTAGACCCAAAAAAGACCGATCACTAATTTCTTAGCAACAAAAACTGTAACTAAACAGTGTAATTGTAGCACGAAAATAATAAGCAGAGTATCGTCTCCACAGAGACTGATAAGCGAAATAACTCTAAGTACTGTCAATTTAAACTATCACAGTAGACAGACAAGCAGAAGAGGAAGTAATGAATTAAGATAAAAACAGAGCGAACAAAATCGAATATAAATTCAGAGAATAAAAATCAAATGATAAAACAACTGATCCTAGGGAAGTAAAGTCATTAACCAAATTCACACAATCAATCTATTAATTCTATTTACCAGTTTAATCCAATTATGATAAGAGATCACACATTTAATCAAATACTCTCGTTAGAGCAGCAAAGATCGTATAGATTAATAAATTATCTATCTCCGTTAAGTCTCAAGATAATCTACTAACTCTCAATAGCTCCTAATAATAGCTCCCTATGATCCACTTATCTCCATCAGGTCTCAAGGTTAAAATTAGGGATGGCAACGGGCCGGATCTGGACCGGGTCTGGCCAATACCAGATCCAGATTCGTTTTCACATACTAGATCCAGATCCAGATCCAGATCCGTGGATCTGAAAATTTTGGATCCAGATCCAGATCCGTCAGATCCGCGGGTCCACGGGTCCAGATCCATGGATCTGCTATTTCTAAATTAAATTAAAAAAAATTCACAAAATCAACAACATCTAATTTCCATCATGAAAAATATAACACAAAATACTTTTATCTAATTACTTTTAGTTTTTATTCTTTTGAATATAATTTATTTATTATTTTTAATTTAGTTAATATTATTAGTAAACTAAATATAAAATACAAAATATATATATATAAAATAAAACGGATCTACAGGTCGGATCTGGACCGGATCCGGATCTAAAATTTCAAGATCCAGATCCAGATCCGTTTTCAAAACTGAGATCCAGATCCAGATCCGTCGAGTCCAAAAAATTGAGATCCAGATCCGTAAAAACGGATCTGGATCCACGGATCTGGACCGGGTCCAAGATCCACTGCCATCCCTAGTTAAAATCATATCATACATTCCTGAGTCCGCTAAACAGTTATCTCCGTCATGTCTCAAACCGAATAACTATACATGTAAACTATTGATCAGATAATTCATAAGAATTCAAGCACCAGAAATTATAAATCATAAACTGGAAAGAAAAAAGGTATTAACAAATTAATCACATGAATTCAGTTAACTATTTACAAACCCTAGAATTAGATAAAGAAACTAGCCAGACATAGCAAAAGAAAACATAAACATAATTAAAAAGACAACAATTGAAAGAACTGTATTAAATAAAACCGGCGACGGCGTATAACCGGCCGAGTTTTTTCTTCTTTTGGGTGTTTTTTGAGCTTCATAGTTTTGGAAAACTCATGGCGACGGCGTATAACCGGCCGGGTAGTTTTCCTTTGCTAATTTTGGTTTTTTGGTTTGTTCTAACGGCGACGGAGTCTAGCCGGCCGTTTAGCTTTCACTGGTTTGGTATTTTGGCGACGACGTCTCACCGGCCTTTTACCACTGTTTTTTTGTTTGTTTTTAGGGGGAGAGCCGGGACTGTTTGGGGACGATGGTTAGGCCGGAGTTTTGGAAACTTTCCCTTTCGCTCTCTCTCCTTTTTTATAGACGGGTACTCTTTTTCCTTTTTACGGTTTTTCCCACTGGGTTTTCCGTAAAAAGGTTTTAATGAGGCCCGGCCCTTAGTCTGCTCCTTTTGTGCTTTCAAGGGTTTTTCCTAGGTTTTAATAAAATCGCTTTCATAACAAAATAAAATCGAAAGAACGATCTTGAATCTTCAATCCTTGCAGAAATCCAATCGAAGCTCTAAAAACTAGAAAGTAATGAAAAATAAAAGCTATAGAACTGAAAACTATAGTTGGGAACCCTAAATAGGTCAAAAGAAGACCTATATATAGTGTCAGGGTAAAAAACAATGTTTGAACTTGAAAACAACTCTAAAAACTCAGAAAAACGGACGAAACGGCGGCCCAATCGACGACTGCCGATCAGGTCACCGTTTTGCCCTTGAAAAACCCCTCAGATCGGCGCTCGCCAAACTTGCAACTCATAGCATAAAACTGAAATAGAGACATCGGCGGTCTAGACGGCGATGTCGCCGATTTTCTTCTTCAAAATGCCGGTTTTCGGCGACCTACACCATTGTGTCACCGTTTCAGGACTACTGCGCGCAATATTTTTGTTTTGGCAATATCTTCCTTGTCTGAACTCTGATTTACAATCCGTTTGCGCTCACGAACTCCTCTCGTGACGAACTACAACTTCTATTTTAGACAATATATCCAAATTCGATCTCAAGATTCTTGTAAATTCCATCAAAGTTTGAGAAAATATCATATTTCACAAGATAAATCAATATAAGCACAAAATAATCATCCAACACTCAATTTCCTATAAAATTAACATCATATGAACACTAAAAACCATGAAAATATGAGTGTTATCAAAACCCTTCTTCAAGAAAGAATTTGTTACTGCCTTTACAAGCCTAATATATCCAGACTTCGTCCAACCCATTTTAGATCCAGATGATTTGTTGGACCCCTTTAGGGGAGGAACCGCCTTCGTCGGCACGATTTCGACAGAGATTGGCACGATGCGGAGCCTTAACCCCCCGACAATGGACGAGAGGGTGGAGGACGTTGTTCTTCAAGTTTGAGCCTCACAAGGGCCCTCTTCTGCCCTCAATTGGGGCCCTCATTTGCCCTCAAATGAAGAATTCGAAATGGAGAATATGAGATGTTTGTGAGGCGCAGCTCTGGACGTGGCGATGGTGCACAACGTGTATGAGACAAGGCGGAGACCGGCGGCAGTGCGCGGCCCCTGCGCAGTGGTGGTGTGTGGCATCATTACCCTATTTTGGGACCTTTTTTCCCTTTCTTGATAATCTCTCTCGATTTGCTGACTTGGGGGTTTCAGATCTGGCTCGATTTTGGATTTTGGTGTGTGATTCTCTAGGAGATGGTGATCAGACTGAGAAATTGATAAGGCTCGACGCGGAAGGTTTTTCCCAGCCAATCCGACAGCACAATTGAGAAATCCAGCGTAAGGTGTAGGTGGAGGCGGACTCTGGTGCTACAAAACGATGAGGGCAACCGATTCAGCGGCGGATGAGGCGGTCGATGTTGGCAGTGAGTGGTGAATTTGGAATTCTCATTCAGAAAGACACCCAGATGAGGAATCCATTGGGGCTCTACTTAGATTGTGGGATTTTTGCTCGAATTTTTTTGGGGAATTTTTTGAAGGGAATTGCCCAGATTAGTGAGAACGACCGTTGATAAGAAATTTCACCCGAAATTTACTGTCGGTGAAAATTTTTCGATCAGCCCTTGAACTTGGAAAGTGTGGTTGTAGAAATAACTCACGTCCTAGCTCGGATTCCCACAGACTGCGCCAGGTGATGAGCTAAAAAATAATCCCAATAATAAAAATATAAAAATATAAGACGACACACGAATATACGTGGTTCGTTCATAATGATCTACGTCCGCGGAGGTTGCCCTAGTATTTTACTGTATTTTGTGTGTGATTACATTTACATAATTTAGAGATGAATACAACATTGCCTAAAAATACTTATAAGAACCATATTTATAAGCTATAAAGTAAACTTGATCCCTAAAGCCCATTAATTAGTACTTGAGCCTATTAACTCATGCAATTAGGCGCAAGCCTTGTTACACCGATCTTCGTCCTGGAATTGAGCTGGTGCGTGACATAGCTGGAAGGCAGAGCTGAGCTTTGCCAAGGCGAGAGCTAAGTTAAGCTGTCGCGATAACTCTCGATTGATAAAGTCAGCCCTGTCAAGTCAATATTGCACCAAATATTTAAAATAACAATAACAATAATAATAAGAATAAAGAGAAATATTTCAGCCCTATTATGCATAACGCTGGTGCATATTTTACTCATCATCAATGTGCATGATACACTCATTCACTAGATGTTTGTCTACTTCCAATGTGTGATGGGCAGTGCATTCTGCCTTATGAGAGTATCCTTGCTCATATGTGGCAGTTTGTAAGCATTATGCCATTTCATTCTTATTATCTCTATCATGCACCCTTGTAGGGATAAGAACACTTTGGTTAATGCTATTGGACTGAGATCTAAGAAGCTCTTGCAAGCTGTATTAACTAATTGGTCTACATTAGTGCAAACAGACTCCTCTTGAATGCTTTTAATTCCTCTAAACCACCCCAACTCATTGACATCTGTGTTCGACGAGAGTGGTTGATGAACAAGTCTGATATCAAAGCCATTTTGAGAGGCAGCCTGTCTGAACTCTAAGTCCGAATCGTTTATGTGTGGCTTCGCATTATCTTGTTAAATGAAAATCAACTTGGATGCACTTTGTGGCCATTTAGACATGATAGCTGGAATAAACTGAAAAAACAATAAATTGAAAAGCTTTAACATGTGTTACACTTTGCATACTAATTCCACAAAATATAGTACACTTTTACATTGCATACATGTCTCTCTCCCTCTCCATACCTAACTGATCAAACACTCTTTGATCACCACTTTGGTGATAGACTGCATTGCTTTTGTCATTAGAGTCCCTGCATTCTTGTTCTTACTTCTTGTTGGGAACTTAATGAAATATCCTAGCCCTAGTTTTGATGATACCAAAATCCTTAGATTTTCTTTGTAATAGACTAGAACTTTCCGAACTCAAGTGCTGGAGTTCATTTTCTAGTTTAACTAGTGTTCTGAAGACTGAAGACTGAAGAGCGGAGGACTGAGGACTGAGGACTGAAGACCTCAACTGAAGTTAGCTGTGAAAATGCCAAGTTAAATACTGACGTTTTGACTGAAAGAGTTGCTTACTGAAGAATCAGTTATGGCTTAAGTAATAATACAGGCCACGTGGATTTAGTGGACTGATACTCAAGTCAAGTATCAGTTGACATTCTTCCTCGGACTGAAACTCCTGAGTATAAAGGAAACCACGCACCTTCAAGTACAGCCGCATTAAATGCAGAGATATTGAAGATCGTCCTTTCTCTGCAGAGTATTCATTTTTTATGATAATTTTTCAGAGGCGCCTTACCTCTTGTACCTGAGACGCCGTTCTTTACCAAATTAAGGAACCTCGAAGATTGAAGCCTCAGCCAAATTCAAATTACTCTCACAAGGGATGAATTCTTGAAGACTATCTCAGCCAACGAATCTATTCAAGACTTCTCCTATAAATAAAGCTCGAGGAACACTACAATCTTCACCGATTCAAATGCACAAGCTGAAACTCTGCCTAAATCGCAACTCAACCATTCACTGCCTTCAAAAGTTTTGAATCGAAGAAGAGAATTCCCAAAGCCAAAATCAGTTCTCTGATTTCATACATTCTCTTAGTTCCTTAGGCAAATTCTTTGTAATATCTGAAGCCTAAGTTTCCGATTACAGAGAGCCTGTTCTATGTAATCTAGTTAGTAATCCAAACCCTTTTTCACCCTAGAGAAAAGAGAGTTTGAGTAGAGAGGAGTTCACACCAGTGTTCTGACTCCAAGAGATCTTAGCCACCCGCTGGAAAAGGCACTTGTGTCTTAGCGTGCTAAGAGTGAGCGAGAAATCCAACCCAGAGTGTTGGTACAGAAAATTATATTTTCAGTCTAAGGTTTACTGTGCACCCGTAAGCACAAGCCCAGAGTGATTGTCAGTGTGTTTAACTGACCGTGGACGTAGGAACTTGTTCCGAACCACGTAAAAATCCTTTGTTGTTTTTCTCTTTTAGTTTTACTTTCTTATCTGTGCACAAATTTCTTTTTAACTGAAACTGATTAATTGCAAAGTGAAACCAAACTCCTGACAACGTGCTAATCACAAAGGTTATTTCTTAAGTTTAAGTTTTTCCGCTGCCAGTGTTATTAGTCTAACTGATAAATCTTCGGATAATCAGTAAGATTCATAACACTCATATGTTTCAAAACCTGTCTGAAGTCCCTTTTTGGATATCAGTCAAAATTCTGTTGTTTAACTGAAACTGTTTAACTGCTCTTCTCTGTCAAACTCTTTCAGTATCAGTCAACAATCTTTCAGTTAACAACAAGATTTTCGAAAAATAGCCTACAGGTGTATTCCTCCCCTACACATGTTCAGCGACCCTACAGGTGTATTAGCATATTTATAGGCAAGCTTCAAACTTATGTTGTTTTTTTACTTTCAAAATTGTGGTGCCAGTGTTTTCTTTAATTCCCTGTATTCAGCTGCCAATTTAATTGGCTTAGAAATTGAAATGGTGTTCCACAACCGCCCGTTTTAAATCCCAGATTTACTTTAAATTTCAGCGGCATTCTTTCAATTTATTTCCTTTAAATTCAAGTTTGCACAGTTAAATGAGATAAGGGAAGGAAGATGATTAAGTAAAATCAGGGATGTATTTAAAATGTTAAAGTTGTCATTTAAAAAGTGAGTTTCTTAATCTCCGTGCCAAAAAGCACTGAACCTATTAGGCCGGGACGGAGGGAGTAGTTGATAGTAATGAATATTGTTATGAGTGGAATTTGAGTTGCACTATGAATGCGTCGGGGCAAATAAAATATTATGTAGACCCTACTTCTATAAATGGAAGTGGAAATGATATTGTGGGCATACCAAAATGGTAAAAGTGGAAACGATGGAGTATTAAATAAATAAATATAAATATTAAATAAAATTAAAATAGTAATTAATGTAACTAATTTTATTTTAAAACAATATAATTCACATCAATTACTCAATAAAGAACTTGAATTTGAAAATACATATTTTATTCGTCCATGAAACAAACCTTAAGGAAGATCATCACTGATTTTAGTAAACGTTAGTTGGGTATATAGTGAGTGGAAAAATGGCTCCATAAAAAATGGTAGAAATTAATGAGATTATTTCTAAAAAAAGTTTGACATGTTTTCGTCGATGGTTGAAAATGACAAATTAGGACATGTTTTCGTGGACGGAAAGAATAAAACTTAAGCTGTAAAATGCAATAATAATTATATTTATTAAATTATTTAAATATTTTATATATAATACTAAAATAAATACAAAGTATTATAAGTAGCTTGTTTCCATAAATGAAAAAAATTTAACCCTTAAAAAATGTGGGTCCTACCACTTTTAATAAATTTACACTATGTTCCTTAATTCTCGTGCCGAAAAGTTTTGAGCTACCACTTATAATGGGACAGAGGAATTAATATTCAGGTATTGTATTTCTACGTTTCTTATTTTTGTAATTAGCTTATACAGGATATATATACTATAAAGATTTTCATAATCCATATAATATATTTGATTTATGATTTTATTTTTTATTTTTTTATTTCTAAAAGTATTATTTTTAATTTTCCTCATATTGATGAAAACCTTTGTTTTTTATTTTTCCTGAAATTATAGAAAAATCACATTATTCACGTTGAAGGGGAGAAGTAAAAAAAAAAAAAAACTCACATCATAATATGTATTTAAAAATATGAGCTAATCACGCATAAAATTATTTTTCCTAAGATTAGTCCATTACTTAATTATGTCTTCTTTTAGTGAGGGCAATTATTGTACCTTCGTAGAAGTTTTGACCGCCTTCTGGTTTCACATATAAATACTCATAAAATTTACTTCTTTCGTTCCATTGATCTTGTCATGTTTTTCTTTTTTGATTGTCCCATTAATTTTGTCCTATTTTTATATTTGATAATAATTTTACACTATAAATAATATGGTCGTATACCTTTACACATTATTACTACACTAATTGTATTCTCTTTAATAATTGTGCCCAAAAGAAATGAGACAAGCCTAATTAATGAGATGGAGGGAGTAGTATATTGCAATTTAAGAGGGGTGCCCGATTAATTGAGCCTTGTTATTCTATGATATTTTTCTAGAAGACTAATCTGGAGCAACATTTTGATGATTATTCATATATAATAACTAATTATTTCTTCGTTAAAGATCTCATAAAGGATAAAGTATCTCTGGAGCACGAAGATTGGATTATTAATTGATGAAAAACTTTAATTGTTGAATAATTGAACTTAACATGCAGTTAGGCACTAATTATGAGTGTACATTGACGCACGTTCCCATATGTTTGCCAACCTCGCTCCCTTGCTAAGCACACAAAGCAGTTGTCAATTATATTTATGCTCCATCTCGTTTTAGATGCATAATTATATAGTAATAATTTTCTTGTAAATTAGGAAGTTAAACATTTTTAACTATTATCTTGATTTTTTTTTTTCATATGGTTTTGAAAGAGCAATGATTAAAGTGGGAAATGACCAAGTAGAAATTTCACATCCCCAATAAACTGATGATATTTTGATATTTGGAAAAACATCAAATTAATAAAATATGCAAAATATCAAAGGAATAATTTGGAGTTTATTGGTGGTCTCCAAATTAAAAGTGAATTTTAAAAAAAGTGCATTGCTGTGAATTAACACTTTAGAGGGAAAAATTAAAGCAGCTAGTAATGGAGTTAAATTGCAAAGTTTGTTTTGTGCCTTTCAAATACATTAATGTTTCTAATCCAAGGAAAATGGCTATATGAAGGCCTGTTATTGACACAATTGAAAGAAGAAGATTGAATAGGTGGGAAAACAAATACTCTATCTTTCTTTAGAGGAATAAGAATTACCTTACCCTACTAATATTCGTGCTTTCAAATTTACCAATTTATTACCTCTCTATTTTTCGTGCCCCTTCACGTGTGATAAAAAATCACCCAATTTCGAATAGTTTTTTTGTGGACTAAGGGTGCGTTCTCTTTGGTTGTAAATTTATCATGGGAAAAAGAGAGATAAACAAAATTTCATAATTTAGATCCTTCATTTCTTTTTCCACATTTCCTACTTGACCCTTATTCATTCCTCATTTACACTACAAAAGATGGATAATATTATCCCTCCAAAAATGATGTGATGATATTATTCCTCCTTTGTAGTGTAAATGAGAAATTTTGTAGTGTAAATGAGAAATGAGTAATGGTCAAGTAGAAAATGTGGGAAAAGAAAGAAAGGATTTAAATGATGGAATTTTGTTTATTCTTTCTGTTTTCATGATAAATTTACAATCAAAGAGAACGCACCCTAAGAGAGGGGAGAGGGAACCAAAGGATTGCATGGGTGACGTGGACAAGTTGATTAGATTTTATAACGCTCTGCTGGTGAGATGGGAATGAACGTTAAGGGTGGAAAGAGATTTTCTATGACGCAAGGTCATTCGTTCCAAATATGACTTGGGAGAAGTACATATGAAGAAATAGGGGGAATTGGAAAATAGAGAAATGTGTAGAAGTTCAATTTGATGGAGAGAATTATGTAAGCATATATTCTCTCAACTAATTAGCTCAAGGATAATATCACTAATTAAGAAAGGGTTAGTTGCATATAAATTATTGAACTTTCAACAAATTCTCATTTTGCACATGAATTTTAAAATCTTTATTAAAATTATTCAACTATTAATTTTTTTCTCATTTTGCATATATGTTCATTTTTTTTTACCAAACTTTGGGTCTAAAATGACGTCGTTTTCATCCAACAATACATTACAATGTCAATTCTATTTTCCACACGATCATATTTATGCTACGCAAGCATATTCATGTTAAACGAGTATATTTATGCCATGTCACCACGATGAAAAATAGGCAAATATGTAAAATAAGAAGAAATTAATAGTTGAGTAATTTTAATAAAGATTTTAAATTTCATGTACAAAATGAGAATTTGTTGAAAGTTCAATAATTTATATGCAATTAACTCATTAAGAAAATTGGGGAAATGGGAGTATTTTAATAGGAAAGGTGGGTAGGTTAGAATAGTTTTAACTTCGAGTGTCACTAAATTGTTTAGAGTAACAAGCAGGGACGGAGCCAGGAATTTAGTTCGGGGCCCCCGATTTTTTTTTTTGGGCATTCAGTATATTTAAGGTATTTTTTTTATTAAAATACGAGCATAATACTAATAATAATGAACAATATTTTCATAGATTATATAGTTTCAATATATCACAAAACTTTTTTTGGAAATTCAGTATATTTAAGACATTTTTTATTAAAAGGCAAGCATAATAATAATAATAACAAACAACATGTCCATAGATTATATATTTTCTATATATTACAAATTAGTTTCAATACATTATAATTTTTTTTAGCATTTCATACATATTAGGCATTTTTTATTAAAAGACAAGTATAAGTAATAATAACAAACAATATTTCATAGATCATATAGTGTTAAAAAACAAAATTATCCTTAAATTAAGTATATATGAGAGAATATAATAACCAAATACTCTTTTATAAAACAAAATTATTTTATAATAGGTATAAACATATATCTATATATATTTAAAAAAAAAAAAAAAAAACTCAAAATTTGGGAGGGGGCTCTAGCCCCCCCTAGCCCCCCTGGCTCCGTCCCTGGTAACAAGTCATGATAAGGATATTTATATCAAAGACAAAGGAAAATGGGCTAAAATAAAAATACCTTTTGGAATATAAAATAGGAACTATTTTCAGTCATTTGATCATCAAGATCTACTATTCATTCATCACATTTTTGGATGAATTCATGGTCCCGGGTTCGAATCTCATAGATAGCAAAAAAATATTTTTCGCAATTCATACATTTACACAGCGAATTCATAAGTGTTCTACGTAGAATTCATACATTTTAGGTAGTTCGTATTTTATATATTAAGAAGTGCTTATATCGTAGTCCAACCCTATATATATATATATATATATATATATATATATATATATATATATGGAAGTGCTCCAATGAGATCCCCTATATGTGGTGAGATCTTAGATTGATTTGTGCGTGTTGATTTCATGTATCATATGACTGATATTTACCTATATGGCGAATTTTTTTACCAGGGTTCGAATCCTGGAGGAGCGAAAATTTTACCAATTTTTTTAAGGGTTAATTATCGCTAAATTCAAAAGCTTTTTGAGAATTCGCGATATTCTCCCCAACTTCAAAATCGGCGTATGAATACATGAATTGAGAATCTGTTCTTAATGTTCCCAAAATTAAAAAATCCGGCGAGATGACATGGCAAATACCTATGACATGTTAATTTCATGCGAATTAGATATGACATGTCATTTTTTCAATTTTTTTAATAATCTTATTTTGTTAAAAAAAATAAAAAATAAAACCCTACCCAAACCTACCCCAAACCTACCCCCTTCCCCAACCCCCTCCCCCTACACCACAGCCGAAACCTCACCCTCTTCCCCAAACCCCCAAAGCCGCCGCCGTCAAAATCGAAGAAGAAGACCTAGGGCACGGCGGTGAGGAGGCAAAGATTTGGGAGATAGGGAAGCCGAAAATCGAGGAAGGCTGCGTGAGTTGGTGGTGTCTGATTTTGAGGAGAGAGGCGGTCGAAATCAAAAGGAGAAAGGCGGAGGCGGTCGGTGGCTGTCTATTTGCAGAGGGAAGAAGGAAGGATGGCCGAAAAATGAGGGAGGCAGTGGTGTCTGATTTGGATCCTAGGGCACAGCGGCGGCGAGGAGTGAGAGTCTGATTTGGGGGTGGCGATTTGCAGATGGCGGCAGCCCAAATCAGTAAGGAGGAGTGTGATGCTGGGCGTGGCCACGAGAAGAAGGCAGCGGCGCTCTGCGCGGTGTTCAAGGAGTGTGATGCTGGGCGTGGCTTTGAGTCCAGTGATTTCTTCGAGACGAGTGCGATGCTCATCTCTTTCATACTGGAAAACAAGGGTGACGACAGAGCAGTGGGAGTGCGATCTTCCGCCGTCCACCACCGGCGACCTGGTTGTGGGAGGAGCAACGACGGCGGCGGTGGGGTGAGGCCACAGACTTGGTTCTGGTGAGGGGCAACGGCGGCAGCGGCGACGGCGACTTCGGCAGCCCCAATTTCTTTTTTTTCTTTTTTTTTTCTTTTAGTTGGAAATCAAAACGACATCGTATTGTTAAGAAAAACGACGTTGTTTTGTTGCACCGCCGACTATGCCACACTGTATTTAGGTGTAGTAGCCCGCTATTTTATTTTATGATTAAGATTAGTAAATGCGATATTTAAATTATTGCATCCTCAGTTATTTTTAATCCAGTGATTAATTTCCTGTTAAGTTAGCCTAGATATTTGAATTTAATGCAATTGCATGTTATGATCGCAATCGAATTATTGAGCCAGTCAATAATTTATAATTTTAGATTTATAACTGACTTAGTAAAGTCAAGTTTTTTTTTTTTTTTTTTACTTGCAATAGAAATATCATTTCTATGTATTTACCTTTATCACTCGAGTCGTGGATTTATTTCAGCTTGTGAAGTGAATTAAATCTACAGATTTAATTTAGATTTATTCTACAAGTCACGATGTTAATGGATGAGAAGTCAACAATCAAAATATGAGAATTTTTAGAGTATTTTGTATTTTTAGCAAGACCCGAGATTAATAACATATATAGATTTACCAACAGAGAATGATTTATTTTATTCATCACATCACAACTTTACAACTTATTATTCACTACATCCCTATTTCCTACCTACTGCATCAAGAAAACAAACCAAACTTCCTACCTACTACATCAAGAAAAGAAAAGGGAAGGCATGCGTGTGGGAACAAAATCAGCCATTTTAGTAGACTACTCAAGTATAGCCATTAATGCACTCCTTCCAATAAACATATCAGCCAACAACACTCTTCATTCATTCCCTTAGACACCAGATTTTAGACACCAGATTTGAGAGAGAGTAAGATGATTTCTGCTGCCAAACCTTGAGAGGTAAGTCTTGATTCGAATTTCCTCCATTCCTCTTTAGTACCTCCTGAAATTGTCAAGAAACAATATTTGCTGTTTCAGCTTTCATCTCATTGAATCCAATCAACAACATCAGCTACCAACACAAAACAATTGCAAGGTATCTATACTAAGCTCCTTTATTTCGAATCCAGTTTGCATATCATCCAACAAGTATGTTATTTTCTAAAGAATTCAGAATAAGCATAAATAACATAATCATTTTTCCCATATAGAAACAACAGACTTCACTAACACAAGATTATAGAAAAACAAGAGCTCACTAGACTCATGAACAATAGCTTTAGAAATCTCTTTCCCTTCCACGAGAATCATGAAATCCCTAAGGTGTGAAGATGATTCATATTGCATAATAACCATAGCGTTTGAATTGACTTAGCATTTTTGGGGAAAGGGGAGAGGTACTTTGCTGTACCTATTTCTGTAAACCGGGAGAGGGGTGACTTCCTGTTCCGTCAAACCGAGGGGAAGCAACGATGGTGAAGCTTTTACTGTCTCGCCCGAAGTCGAGTAAGGCAGCGGCCTTTCGCGATAACAGGTCGACGATGACTCTCACCGAATCACAGAGCGGCGACGCCTTGTGGAAAGAGAAGCTAGGGCTCAATTCTTTTGAGTTTGTGTATTTCTGAAATTGCGGAATTGAGAGGAGAAACGATGGTGCGTCGGCCTCACCATAGCTCGGAAGAGCAACAGCGGTGATTCGTGGTGCCTTCACCCAGCACTGACAGCGATGGAAGGAGCCGACCTCGTCGGACCTCAGAACGGCGTCAGAAGCGGCCCCGCTCGCCGGTTACTCGGTGACGGCGGTGGAGGCGATTTCTGATTTGGGAAATTAGGGCTCACCTTCTTTCTACCTCGCATCTGTGAAGTGAGAGGAGAGACGCCAGTTTTCAGGAGACGGCACAAGCCGAAGAACGGCGTCGACTCCGCCGGAATATCTGAAGCGTGATCGAGCCCGGGAAGTGGCGGCGATGTCGCCTGAGCCGAAGGAACCTAGGGCTCGATTGGGTTGCTTCGTCGAGACTGAGGAAGGTGAAGACGGCGAGAGAAGAGGACAGACGATGGGTCGGACTTCAGAAGGCGGCGATGTCGCCGGATTTTCAGAGCCGAGGTGACGGCGGCGACTCCAGAAAAGAGCTAGGGCTCAATTTGTAAAATGTGAAGGGGAAATCGCAGAGGAGAAACAGAGAGAGAGGGGTGGAGTCAGGGGCGAAAGCAGAGCCGACGAATGCAGGCGACGACTCGCCGGAGAAGGTCACCCGCGGCGGTAGTTTTCAGGTGAGAGGAGAAGGCTGCGTGTGCAGCCGTGAATGTGAGAAGAGAGATGGGAGATGGGTTGTTAGATTGGACCTAAGAGTTATTTGAGGAGTGGGCCGAAATTATGGTAATTTGGGCTTCTTTGTTTTTGGGCTAAGGAATTCTTATATGGATTAGCAATGGGCTAGCATTATTTAATTATTTGGGCCCAGACTGATGGGCTGAAAATGCTAGACTTCTTTTAATAATTTGGACTGCTTTAACTATTGAGCCCAAGTAGAGATTAATTATAGATTTGTTAATCGATGAATTAGACTCAATTATTTTTAATTACTGATAAATTGAGACGATGTTATTAATTAGTAAGCGGGCTAGAATATCCTAAGAAGGGTGGATTAATTAAGATTAATAATCCGATATCATAAGACGAGCTTTAATCCAATAGTTAGATTATTAATTAAAGGAATATGAGTCATGCATATTTATTTTACGCATTCTCATTTATTTGAGAATTTTCATCGAGTTAAGGTTTGACCTTATGTTCTCGCATTAAAGGTTAAGCGCAAGAGTAAGAACTAGTCAAGGGGTTACTGAACTGTAGCAAAGCTTTGCTATCAGGTGGGCATTACTTTCATATATATCAAATGAGTTTAAATGTTACGTTCAAGCAATGTTATTTCATGATAAAATCTTTGAGTTAAAGTTATTTCAAGTATTGTCTTGCCATAAAATGTTTAAATTTTAGTATGATATCTATCTGCTTTGGCTTTGCCAATGATGCAATCGAATTCGGGTCCTGAGCAGTTGATAGCTATCCTGCCAGGACTAGTGTACACCAGTGACCGTGAGTCATCTAGCGGGTTGGCCGGTCAAGTGTCCGTGAGAGGTGGCCACCTCTCCGGCACAAAGTTCCAGATATGATAGATTACAAGAGAACTTAGTCTGCAGACGAACTTTAAGAATCACAAATGAATTTAGTAAGCTTGGACCTTTTAGCTAAAACTCCCTTGCTGTACTGTTTATGATGGCATGACAATTTATAGTTTTTACGCAATGATGTGTATATTTAGGCATACGTGCCCACTGAGTACTTTTGTACTCAGCCCTGCATATATTTCTAAATGTGCAGGTTGAGCAATGGCTGATGAAGATGAAGTGATGAGCGGAGCTTTTGTCATGAGTTTAAAATGGACTCTTGGATACATGTCTTCATACATGTAATCAGATTATGTTATTCCGCTGCATACTCTCAAGTAATATGTCTTTAAGCTAAGTCGGGTTCATCCGAACTCACGAGTTAATCGAGTCCTTGTGACTAAACAACAGTTATCTTATGATTGTCCCTCCTTAACAATGATTTGATTTCGAGCCTTCATTATTTATTCACCCCCTTTCTATCCCCGCTTCTAATCTCCCTCCCTTAGTCACGGTTTCCCCGATTTAATTATCCTTAATTAGGTTCGGTCGTGACAGAATGGTATCAGAGCAGATCGTTTGCTCTGAATCCAAGAGTTACCCAATTAGCCCTAGATTAGATATTAGTATAAAAGTGTCAGTCGACAAAAGCTCAGCACTTCATCACATCGTCATGCTCAGCAAGAAAGAAGGTGGTAATGATTTTAAAACATTGAGAAGTTCACGTTTTATATGAATGTACTGATGCTTACATTCAAGTTTTATGCTTTATTGATTGATTAGATATCTCAATGAACTTAGATGCGTTAAGAATGC
Organism: Salvia miltiorrhiza; assembly: GCF_028751815.1. Classification (NCBI taxonomy): domain Eukaryota; kingdom Viridiplantae; phylum Streptophyta; class Magnoliopsida; order Lamiales; family Lamiaceae; genus Salvia; species Salvia miltiorrhiza. The sequence continues at coordinate 34,349,884 of NC_080394.1, read as the reverse complement.
ATGATCACTGTTACAAGAAGAACAATACAAACTAGAAACTCAATTGTCTTTCACTATAGCAATGGTGAAGAGCTAAGAAAGAGGAAGAGAATCCAATGAAAGCAGTGCAAGCGGAGTGCCACGCACGAATCACTGAAGCAGGCATAGTTCTTCATTCAGGTTGTTCACACGAGACGGAGCACCTAATCGACTATTGCCTTATTCAATGATAGTTTAAGTATGATATTGCTTATAGCGATGAGTATGACTTATGTAACCAGTTAGCTAATCCCTAATAAGTTGAGACTCACTTCTAGCCTCGATTATCACTAGCTATGACTTGAGGATAACTTTCATGATTCATCAATGAACTTCATAATTAGACTTACCAGGGGTCAAAATGCTTTGTATATGATGTTAATAATTCGATTAAAGCTATCAGCTTATAGTTTCAGGTATTCGGAACCATTCTGCTTACAGTACCTATCATATTAGATGAGGACATGACTGAGAATACCTATTGATTACGATCACCTACTACGAATTGGAAAGACGAGATGTGATATGGGTACTGACAATTACCAACCATTATGATTGATCATAAAAGTTTACGCAAGTGGGTAAGACGAGGGAAGTTCTCGAAGATAGTTCAGAGTTTAATAATAGCTAGAAGCGCCGACAGTGGATCAATGCTGAGACAAATGAATTAAGATTCTAATGAGACCCTAAGGATATACTCAAGATAAGTATACATACCTTAACCTATCGAGGACATCGCCTCAGTTAGAACGTCTTGGATTAGGTATTTAGTCTGGTAGCCG